>NW_027526710.1:0-121078 GCF_052857255.1 Amblyomma americanum | reverse complement strand
AACAACGGGATACATTGTTTTAGATCGAAACTAGCAAGATTCATGAGCATCGATTTTACAAGTCGTCAAAGTGTAGATGAGAGAAAGGTGGAAACTTTTTTCTCTAGAACTGCGCGAAAACTTTTATTCCGGCTGAGAACAACGGGATACATTGATTTAGATCGAAACTAGCAAGATTCACGAGCATCCATTTTACAAGTCGTCGAAGAGTAGACGAGAGAAAGGTGTAAACTTTTTCTCTCAGAACTGCGCGAAAACTTGTATTCCGGCTCAAAACAACGGAATACATCGTTTTAGATCGAAACTAGCAAGATTCTCGAGCATCGATTTTAAAAGTCGTCGAAGAGTAGACGAGAGAAAGGTGGAAACTTTCTCTCAGAACTGCGCGAAAACTTGTATTCCGGCTCAAAACAACGGGATACATCGTTTTAGATTGAAACTAGCAAGATTCACGAGCATCGATTTTACAAGTCGTCGAAGTGTAGACGAGAGAAAGGTGGTAACTTTTTTCTCTCAGAACTGCGCAAAACTTGTATTCCGGCTCCGAACAACGGGATACATTGTTTTAGATCGAAACTTTCAAGATTCACGTGCATCGTTTTACAAGTCGTCGAAGAGTAGACGAGAGAGAGCTGAAAACTTTTTATCTCAGAACTGCGCGAAAACTTGTATTACGGCTCAAAACAACGGGATACATCGTTTTAGATTGAAACTAGCAAGATTCACGAGCATCGATTTTACAAGTCGTCGAAGAGTAGACGAGAGAAAGGTGGAAACTTTTTCTCTCAGAACTGCGCGAAAACTTGTATTCCGGCTCAGAACAACGAGATACATCGTTTTAGATCGAAACTAGCAAGATTCTCGAGCATCGATTTTACAAGTCGTCGAAGAGTAGACGAGAGAAAGGTGGAAACTTTTTCTCTCAGACCTGCGCGAATACTCGTATTCCGGCTCAAAACAACGAGATACATCGTTTTAGAACGAAACTAGCAAGATTCTCGAGCATCGATTTTACATGTCGTCGAAGAGTAGACGAGAGAGAGCTGAAAACTTTTTCTCTCAGAACTGCGCGAAAACTTGTATTCCGGCTCAAAACAACGGGATACATCGTTTTAGATCGAAACTAGCAAGATTCACGAGCATCGATTTCACAATTCGTCGAAGTGTAGACGAGAGAAAGGTGGAAACGTTTCTCTCAGAACTGCGCGAAAACTTGTATTCCGGCTCAGGACAACGGGATACATTGTTTTAGTTCGATATTAGCAAGATTCACGAGCATCGATTTTACAAGTCGTCGAAGAGTAGACGAGAGAAAGGTGTAAAGTTTTTCTCTCAGAACTGCGCGAAAACTTGTATTCCGGCTCAAAACAACGGGATACATCGTTTTAGATCGAAACTAGCAAGATTCATGAGCATCGATTTTACAAGTCGTCGAAGTGTAGATGAGAGAAAGGTGGAAACTTTTTTCTCTAGAACTGCGCGAAAACTTGTATTCCGGCTGAGAACAACGGGATACATTGATTTAGATCGAAACTAGCAAGATTCACGAGCATCCATTTTACAAGTCGTCGAAGAGTAGACGAGAGAAAGGTGTAAACTTTTTCTCTCAGAACTGCGCGAAAACTTGTATTCCGGCTCAAAACAACGGAATACATCGTTTTAGATCGAAACTAGCAAGATTCTAGAGCATCGATTTTAAAAGTCGTCGAAGAGTAGACGAGAGAAAGGTGGAAACTTTTTCTCTCAGAACTGCGCGAAAACTTGTATTCCGGCTCAAAACAACGGGATACATCGTTTTAGATTGAAACTAGCAAGATTCACGAGCATCGATTTTACAAGTCGTCGAAGTGTAGACGAGAGAAAGGTGGAAACTTTTTTCTCTCAGAACTGCGCAAAACTTGTATTCCGGCTCCGAACAACGGGATACATTGTTTTAGATCGAAACTTTCAAGATTCACGTGCATCGTTTTACAAGTCGTCGAAGAGTAGACGAGAGAGAGCTGAAAACTTTTTATCTCAGAACTGCGCGAAAACTTGTATTACGGCTCAAAACAACAGGATACATCGTTATAGATTGAAACTATGAAGATTCCCGAGCATCGATTTTACAAGTCGTCGAAGAGTAGACGAGAGAAAGGTAAAAGCTTTTTCTCCCAGAACTGCGCGAAAAATTGTATTCCGGCTCAAAACAACGGGATACATCGTTTTAGATCGAAACTAGCAAGATTCACGAGCATCGAGTTTACAAGTCGTCGAAGAGTAGACGAGAGAAAGGTGTAAACTTTTTCTCTCAGAACTGCGCGAAAACTTGTATTCCGGCTCAAAACAACGGGATTCATCGTTTTAGATCGAAACTAGCAAAATTCACGAGCATCGATTTTACAAGTCGCCGAAGAGTAGACGAGAGAAAGGTGTAAACTTTTTCTCTCAGAACTGCCCGAAAACTTGTATTCCGGCTCAAAACAACGAGATACATCGTTTTAGATCGAAACTAGCAAGATTCAAGAGCATCGATTTTACAAGTCGTCGAAGTGTAGACGAGAGAAAGGTGGAAACTTTTTTCTCTCAGAACTGCGCGAAAATTTGTATTTCGCCTCAGAACAACGGGATACATTGATTTAGATCGAAACTAGCAAGATTCACGAGCATCGATTTTACAAGTCGTCGAAGAGTAGACGAGAGAAAGGTGTAAACTTTTTCTCTCAGAACTGCGCGAAAACTTGTATTCCGGCTCAAAACAACGGGATACATTGTTTTAGATCGAAACTAGCAAGATTCACGAGCATCAATTTTACAAGTCGTCGAAGAGTAGACGAGAGACCGCTGAAAACTGTTTCTCTCAGAACTGCGCGAAAACTTGTATTCCGGCTCAAAACAAAGGGATAAATCGTTTTAGATTGAAACTAGCAAGATTCACGAGCATCAATTTTACAAGTCGTCGAAGAGTAGACCAGAGAAAGGTGTAAACTTGTTCTCTCAGAACTGCCCGAAAACTTGTATTCCGGCTCAAAACAACGAGATACATCGTTTTAGATCGAAACTAGCAAGATTCAGGAGCATCGATTTTACAAGTCGTCGAAGAGTAAACGAGAGAGAGCTGAAAACTTTTTATCTCAGAACTGCGCGAAAACTTTTAATCCGGCTCAAAACAACGGGATACATTGTTTTAGATCGAAACTAGCGAAATTCACGAGCATCGATTTTACAAGTCGTCGAAGAGTAGACGAGAGAAAGGTGGAATCTTTTTTCTCAGAACTGCGCGAAAACTTGTATTCCGGCTATGAACAACGGGATACATTGATTTAGATCGAAACTAGCAAGATTCACGAGCATCGATTTTACAAGTCGTCGAAGAGTAGACGAGAGAAAGGTGTAAACTTTTTCTCTCAGAACTGCGCGAAAACTTGTATTCCGGCTCAAAACAACGGGATACATCGTTTTAGATCGAAACCAGCAAGATTCTCGAGCATCGATTTTACAAGTCGTCGAAGAGTAGACGAGAGGGAGCTGAAAATTTCTTCTCTCAGAACTGCGCGAAAACTTGTATTCCGGCTCAAAACAACGGGATACATCGTTTTAGATCGAAACTAGCAAGATTCACGAGCATCGATTTTACAATTCGTCGAAGTGTAGACGAGAGAAAGGTGGAAACTTTTTTCTCAGAACTGCGCGAAAACTTGTATTCCGGCTCAAAACAACGGGTTACATCGTTTTAGATCGAAACTAGCAAGATTCACGAGCATCAATTTTACAATTCGTCGAAGTGTAGACGAGAGAAAGGTGGAAACTTTTTTCTCAGAACTGCGCGAAAACGTGTATTCCGGCTAAGAACAACGGGATACATTGATTTAGATCGAAACTAGCAAGATTCACGAGCATCGATTTTACAATTCGTCGAAGTGTAGACGAGAGAAAGGTGGAAACTTTTTTCTCAGAACTGCGCGAAAACTTGTATTCCGGCTAAGAACAACGGGATATATTGATTTAGATCGAAACTAGCAAGATTCACGAGCATCGATTTTACAATTCGTCGAAGTGTAGACGAGAGAAAGGTGGAAACTTTTTTCTCAGAACTGCGCGAAAACTTGTATTCCGGCTAAGAACAACTGGATACATTGATTTAGATCGAAACTAGCAAGATTCACGAGCATCGATTTTACAATTCGTCGAAGTGTAGACGAGAGAAAGGTGGAATCTTTTTTCTCAGAACTGCGCGAAAACTTGTATTCCGGCTAAGAACAACGGGATACATTGTTTTAGATCGAAACTAGCAAGATTCACGAGCATCGATTTTACAATTCGTCGAAGTGTAGACGAGAGAAAGGTGGAAACTTTTTTCTCAGAACTGCGCGAAAACTTGTATTCCGGCTAAGAACAACGGGATACATTGATTTAGATCGAAACTAGCAAGATTCACAAACATCGATTTTACAATTCGTCGAAGTGTAGACGAGAGAAAGGTGGAAACTTTTTCCTCAGAACTGCGCGAAAACTTGTATTCCGGCTAAGAACAACGGGATACATTGTTTTAGATCGAAACTAGCAAGATTCACGAGCATCGATTTTACAATTCGTCGAAGTGTAGACGAGAGAAAGGTGGAATCTTTTTTCTCAGAACTGCGCGAAAACTTGTATTCCGGCTAAGAACAACGGGATACATTGTTTTAGATCGAAACTAGCAAGATTCACGAGCATCGATTTTACAATTCGTCGAAGTGTAGACGAGAGAAAGGTGGAAACTTTTTCCTCAGAACTGCGCGAAAACTTGTATTCCGGCTAAGAACAACGGGATACATTGTTTTAGATCGAAACTAGCAAGATTCACGAGCATCGATTTTACAATTCGTCGAAGTGTAGACGAGAGAAGGGTGGAAACTTTTTTCTCAGAACTGCGCGAAAACTTGTATTCCGGCTAAGAACAACGGGATACATTGATTTAGATCGAAACTAGCAAGATTCACGAGCATCGATTTTACAAGTCGTCGAAGAGTAGACGAGAGAAAGGTGTAAACTTTTTCTCTCAGAACTGCGCGAAAACTTGTATTCCGGCTCAAAACAACGGGATACATTGTTTTAGATCGAAACTAGCAAGATTCACGAGCATCGATTTTACAATTCGTCGAAGTGTAGACGAGAGAAAGGTGGAATCTTTTTTTCTCAGAACTGCGCGAAAACTTGTATTCCGGCTAAGAACAACGGGATACATTGATTTAGATCGAAACTAGCAAGATTCACGAGCATCGATTTTACAATTCGTCGAAGTGTAGACGAGAGAAAGGTGGAAACGTTTTTCTCAGAACTGCGCGAAAACTTGTATTCCGGCTTAGAACAACGGGATACATTGATTTAGATCGAAACTAGCAAGATTCACGAGCATCGATTTTACAATTCGTCGAAGTGTAGACGAGAGAAAGGTGGAAACGTTTTTCTCAGAACTGCGCGAAAACTTGTATTCCGGCTTAGAACAACGGGATACATTGATTTAGATCGAAACTAGCAAGATTCACGAGCATCGATTTTACAATTCGTCGAAGTGTAGCCGAGAGAAAGGTGGAAACTTTTTTCTCAGAACTGCGCGAAAACTTGTATTCCGGCTAAGAACAACGGGATACATTGATTTAGATCGAAACTAGCAAGATTCACGAGCATCGATTTTACAATTCGTCGAAGTGTAGACGAGAGAAAGGTGGAAACTTTTTTCTCAGAACTGCGCGAAAACTTGTATTCCGGCTAAGAACAACGGGATACATTGATTTAGATCGAAACTAGCAAGATTCACGAGCATCGATTTTACAATTCGTCGAAGTGTAGACGAGAGAAAGGTGGAAACTTTTTTCTCAGAACTGCGCGAAAACTTGTATTCCGGCTAAGAACAACGGGATACATTGATTTAGATCGAAACTAGCAAGATTCACGAGCATCGATTTTACAATTCGTCGAAGTGTAGACGAGAGAAAGGTGGAAACTTTTTCTCAGAACTGCGCGAAAACTTGTATTCCGGCTAAGAACAACGGGATACATTGATTTAGATCGAAACTAGCAAGATTCACGAGCATCGATTTTACAATTCGTCGAAGTGTAGACGAGAGAAAGGTGTAAACTTTTTTCTCAGAACTGCGCGAAAACTTGTATTCCGGCTAAGAACAACGGGATACATTGATTTAGATCGAAACTAGCAAGATTCACGAGCATCGATTTTACAATTCGTCGAAGTGTAGACGAGAGAAAGGTGGAAACTTTTTTCTCAGAACTGCGCGAAAACTTGTATTCCGGCTAAGAACAACGGGATACATTGTTTTAGATTGAAACTAGCAAGATTCACGAGCATCGATTTTACAATTCGTCAAAGTGTAGACGAGAGAAAGGTGGAAACTTTTTTCTCAGAACTGCGCGAAAACTTGTATTCCGGCTAAGAACAACGGGATACATTGATTTAGATCGAAACTAGCAAGATTCACGAGCATCGATTTTACAATTCGTCGAAGTGTAGACGAGAGAAAGGTGGAAACTTTTTTCTCAGAACTGCGCGAAAACTTGTATTCCGGCTAAGAACAACGGGATACATTGTTTTAGATTGAAACTAGCAAGATTCACGAGCATCGATTTTACAATTCGTCGAAGTGTAGACGAGAGAAAGGTGGAAACTTTTTTCTCAGAACTGCGCGAAAACTTGTATTCCGGCTAAGAACAACGGGATACATTGATTTAGATCGAAACTAGCAAGATTCACGAGCATCGATTTTACAATTCGTCGAAGTGTAGACGAGAGAAAGGTGGAAACTTTTTTCTCAGAACTGCGCGAAAACTTGTATTCCGGCTAAGAACAACGGGATACATTGTTTTATATCGAAACTAGCAAGATTCACGAGCATCGATTTTACAATTCGTCGAAGTGTAGACGAGAGAAAGGTGTAAACTTTTTTCTCAGAACTGCGCGAAAACTTGTATTCCGGCTAAGAACAACGGGATACATTGTTTTAGATTGAAACTAGCAAGATTCACGAGCATCGATTTTACAATTCGTCGAAGTGTAGACGAGAGAAAGGTGGAAACTTTTTTCTCAGAACTGCGCGAAAACTTGTATTCCGGCTAAGAACAACGGGATACATTGATTTAGATCGAAACTAGCAAGATTCACGAGCATCGATTTTACAATTCGTCGAAGTGTAGACGAGAGAAAGGTGGAATCTTTTTTTCTCAGAACTGCGCGAAAACTTGTATTCCGGCTAAGAACAACGGGATACATTGATTTAGATCGAAACTAGCAAGATTCACGAGCATCGATTTTACAATTCGTCGAAGTGTAGACGAGAGAAAGGTGGAAACGTTTTTCTCAGAACTGCGCGAAAACTTGTATTCCGGCTTAGAACAACGGGATACATTGATTTAGATCGAAACTAGCAAGATTCACGAGCATCGATTTTACAATTCGTCGAAGTGTAGACGAGAGAAAGGTGGAAACGTTTTTCTCAGAACTGCGCGAAAACTTGTATTCCGGCTTAGAACAACGGGATACATTGATTTAGATCGAAACTAGCAAGATTCACGAGCATCGATTTTACAATTCGTCGAAGTGTAGCCGAGAGAAAGGTGGAAACTTTTTTCTCAGAACTGCGCGAAAACTTGTATTCCGGCTAAGAACAACGGGATACATTGATTTAGATCGAAACTAGCAAGATTCACGAGCATCGATTTTACAATTCGTCGAAGTGTAGACGAGAGAAAGGTGGAAACGTTTTTCTCAGAACTGCGCGAAAACTTGTATTCCGGCTTAGAACAACGGGATACATTGATTTAGATCGAAACTAGCAAGATTCACGAGCATCGATTTTACAATTCGTCGAAGTGTAGACGAGAGAAAGGTGGAAACGTTTTTCTCAGAACTGCGCGAAAACTTGTATTCCGGCTTAGAACAACGGGATACATTGATTTAGATCGAAACTAGCAAGATTCACGAGCATCGATTTTACAATTCGTCGAAGTGTAGCCGAGAGAAAGGTGGAAACTTTTTTCTCAGAACTGCGCGAAAACTTGTATTCCGGCTAAGAACAACGGGATACATTGATTTAGATCGAAACTAGCAAGATTCACGAGCATCGATTTTACAATTCGTCGAAGTGTAGACGAGAGAAAGGTGGAAACTTTTTTCTCAGAACTGCGCGAAAACTTGTATTCCGGCTAAGAACAACGGGATACATTGATTTAGATCGAAACTAGCAAGATTCACGAGCATCGATTTTACAATTCGTCGAAGTGTAGACGAGAGAAAGGTGGAAACTTTTTTCTCAGAACTGCGCGAAAACTTGTATTCCGGCTAAGAACAACGGGATACATTGATTTAGATCGAAACTAGCAAGATTCACGAGCATCGATTTTACAATTCGTCGAAGTGTAGACGAGAGAAAGGTGGAAACTTTTTCTCAGAACTGCGCGAAAACTTGTATTCCGGCTAAGAACAACGGGATACATTGATTTAGATCGAAACTAGCAAGATTCACGAGCATCGATTTTACAATTCGTCGAAGTGTAGACGAGAGAAAGGTGGAAACTTTTTTTTCAGAACTGCGCGAAAACTTGTATTCCGGCTAAGAACAACGGGATACATTGATTTAGATCGAAACTAGCAAGATTCACGAGCATCGATTTTACAAGTCGTCGAAGAGTAGACGAGAGAAAGGTGTAAACTTTTTCTCTCAGAACTGCGCGAAAACTTGTATTCCGGCTCAAAACAACGGGATACATCGTTTTAGATCGAAACTAGCAAGATTCACGAGCATCGATTTTACAATTCGTCGAAGTGTAGACGAGAGAAAGGTGGAAACTTTTTTCTCAGAACTGCGCGAAAACTTGTATTCCGGCTAAGAACAACGGGATACATTGTTTTAGATTGAAACTAGCAAGATTCACGAGCATCGATTTTACAATTCGTCGAAGTGTAGACGAGAGAAAGGTGGAAACTTTTTTCTCAGAACTGCGCGAAAACTTGTATTCCGGCTAAGAACAACGGGATACATTGATTTAGATCGAAACTAGCAAGATTCACGAGCATCGATTTTACAATTCGTCGAAGTGTAGACGAGAGAAAGGTGGAAACTTTTTTCTCAGAACTGCGCGAAAACTTGTATTCCGGCTCAGAACAACGGGATACATTGATTTAGATCGAAACTAGCAAGATTCACGAGCATCGATTTTACAATTCGTCGAAGTGTAGACGAGAGAAAGGTGGAATCTTTTTTCTCAGAACTGCGCGAAAACTTGTATTCCGGCTAAGAACAACGGGATACATTGTTTTATATCGAAACTAGCAAGATTCACGAGCATCGATTTTACAATTCGTCGAAGTGTAGACAAGAAAAAGGTGGAAACTTTTTTCTCAGAACTGCGCGAAAACTTGTATTCCGGCTAAGAACAACGGGATACATTGATTTAGATCGAAACTAGCAAGATTCACGAGCATCGATTTTACAAGTCGTCGAAGTGTAGACGAGAGAAAGGTGGAAACTTTTTTCTCAGAACTGCGCGAAAACTTGTATTCCGGCTAAGAACAACGGGATACATTGATTTAGATCGAAACTAGCAAGATTCACGAGCATCGATTTTACAATTCGTCGAAGTGTAGACGAGAGAAAGGTGGAAACTTTTTTCTCAGAACTGCGCGAAAACTTGTATTCCGGCTAAGAACAACGGGATATATTGATTTAGATCGAAACTAGCAAGATTCACGAGCATCGATTTTACAATTCGTCGAAGTGTAGACGAGAGAAAGGTGGAAACTTTTTTCTCAGAACTGCGCGAAAACTTGTATTCCGGCTAAGAACAACTGGATACATTGATTTAGATCGAAACTAGCAAGATTCACGAGCATCGATTTTACAATTTGTCGAAGTGTAGACGAGAGAAAGGTGGAAACGTTTTTCTCAGAACTGCGCGAAAACTTGTATTCCGGCTAAGAACAAAGGGATACATTGATTTAGATCGAAACTAGCAAGATTCACGAGCATCGATTTTACAATTTGTCGAAGTGTAGACGAGAGAAAGGTGGAAACTTTTTTCTCAGAACTGCGCGAAAACTTGTATTCCGGCTAAGAACAACGGGATATATTGATTTAGATCGAAACTAGCAAGATTCACGAGCATCGATTTTACAATTCGTCGAAGTGTAGACGAGAGAAAGGTGGAAACTTTTTTCTCAGAACTGCGCGAAAACTTGTATTCCGGCTAAGAACAACGGGATACATTGTTTTATATCGAAACTAGCAAGATTCACGAGCATCGATTTTACAATTCGTCGAAGTGTAGACAAGAAAAAGGTGGAAACTTTTTTCTCAGAACTGCGCGAAAACTTGTATTCCGGCTAAGAACAACGGGATACATTGATTTAGATCGAAACTAGCAAGATTCACGAGCATCGATTTTACAATTCGTCGAAGTGTAGACGAGAGAAAGGTGGAAACTTTTTTCTCAGAACTGCGCGAAAACTTGTATTCCGGCTAAGAACAACGGGATACATTGATTTAGATCGAAACTAGCAAGATTCACGAGCATCGATTTTACAATTCGTCGAAGTGTAGACGAGAGAAAGGTGGAAACTTTTTTCTCAGAACTGCGCGAAAACTTGTATTCCGGCTAAGAACAACGGGATATATTGATTTAGATCGAAACTAGCAAGATTCACGAGCATCGATTTTACAATTCGTCGAAGTGTAGACGAGAGAAAGGTGGAAACTTTTTTCTCAGAACTGCGCGAAAACTTGTATTCCGGCTAAGAACAACTGGATACATTGATTTAGATCGAAACTAGCAAGATTCACGAGCATCGATTTTACAATTTGTCGAAGTGTAGACGAGAGAAAGGTGGAAACGTTTTTCTCAGAACTGCGCGAAAACTTGTATTCCGGCTAAGAACAAAGGGATACATTGATTTAGATCGAAACTAGCAAGATTCACGAGCATCGATTTTACAATTCGTCGAAGTGTAGACGAGAGAAAGGTGGAAACTTTTTTCTCAGAACTGCGCGAAAACTTGTATTCCGGCTAAGAACAACGGGATACATTGATTTAGATCGAAACTAGCAAGATTCACGAGCATCGATTTTACAATTCGTCGAAGTGTAGACGAGAGAAAGGTGGAAACGTTTTTCTCAGAACTGCGCGAAAACTTGTATTCCGGCTAAGAACAACGGGATACATTGATTTAGATCGAAACTAGCAAGATTCACGAGCATCGATTTTACAATTCGTCGAAGTGTAGACGAGAGAAAGGTGGAAACTTTTTTCTCAGAACTGCGCGAAAACTTGTATTCCGGCTAAGAACAACGGGATACATTGATTTAGATCGAAACTAGCAGGATTCACGAGCATCGATTTTACAATTCGTCGAAGTGTAGACGAGAGAAAGGTGGAATCTTTTTTCTCAGAACTGCGCGAAAACTTGTATTCCGGCTAAGAACAACGGGATACATTGATTTAGATCGAAACTAGCAAGATTCACGAGCATCGATTTTACAATTCGTCGAAGTGTAGACGAGAGAAAGGTGGAAACGTTTTTCTCAGAACTGCGCGAAAACTTGTATTCCGGCTAAGAACAACGGGATACATTGATTTAGATCGAAACTAGCAAGATTCACGAGCATCGATTTTACAATTCGTCGAAGTGTAGACGAGAGAAAGGTGGAAACGTTTTTCTCAGAACTGCGCGAAAACTTGTATTCCGGCTTAGAACAACGGGATACATTGATTTAGATCGAAACTAGCAAGATTCACGAGCATCGATTTTACAATTCGTCGAAGTGTAGACGAGAGAAAGGTGGAAACGTTTTTCTCAGAACTGCGCGAAAACTTGTATTCCGGCTTAGAACAACGGGATACATTGATTTAGATCGAAACTAGCAAGATTCACGAGCATCGATTTTACAATTCGTCGAAGTGTAGCCGAGAGAAAGGTGGAAACTTTTTTCTCAGAACTGCGCGAAAACTTGTATTCCGGCTAAGAACAACGGGATACATTGATTTAGATCGAAACTAGCAAGATTCACGAGCATCGATTTTACAATTCGTCGAAGTGTAGACGAGAGAAAGGTGGAAACTTTTTTCTCAGAACTGCGCGAAAACTTGTATTCCGGCTAAGAACAACGGGATACATTGATTTAGATCGAAACTAGCAAGATTCACGAGCATCGATTTTACAATTCGTCGAAGTGTAGACGAGAGAAAGGTGGAAACTTTTTCTCAGAACTGCGCGAAAACTTGTATTCCGGCTAAGAACAACGGGATACATTGATTTAGATCGAAACTAGCAAGATTCACGAGCATCGATTTTACAATTCGTCGAAGTGTAGACGAGAGAAAGGTGGAAACTTTTTTTTCAGAACTGCGCGAAAACTTGTATTCCGGCTAAGAACAACGGGATACATTGATTTACATCGAAACTAGCAAGATTCACGAGCATCGATTTTACAAGTCGTCGATGAGTAGACGAGAGAAAGGTGTAAACTTTTTCTCTCAGAACTGCGCGAAAACTTGTATTCCGGCTCAAAACAACGGGATACATCGTTTTAGATCGAAACTAGCAAGATTCACGAGCATCGATTTTACAATTCGTCGAAGTGTAGACGAGAGAAAGGTGGAAACTTTTTTCTCAGAACGGCGCGAAAACTTGTATTCCGGCTAAGAACAACGGGATACATTGATTTAGATCGAAACTAGCAAGATTCAGGAGCATCGATTTACAAGTCGTCGAACAGTAGACGAGAGAAAGGTGTAAACTTTTTCTCTCAGAACTGCGCGAAAACTTGTATTCCGGCTCAAAACAACGGGATACATCGTTTTAGATCGAAACTAGCAAGATTCACGAGCATCGATTTTACAATTCGTCGAAGTGTAGACGAGAGAAAGGTGGAATCTTTTTTCTCAGAACTGCGCGAAAACTTGTATTCCGGCTAAGAACAACGGGATACATTGATTTAGATCGAAACTAGCAAGATTCACGAGCATCGATTTTACAATTCGTCGAAGTGTAGACGAGAGAAAGGTGGAAACTTTTTTCGCAGAACTGCGCGAAAACTTGTATTCCGGCTAAGAACAACGGGATACATTTTTTTAGATCAAAACTAGCAAGAATAACGAGCATCGATTTTACAATTCGTCGAAGTGTAGCCGAGAGAAAGGTGGAAACTTTTTTCTCAGAACTGCGCGAAAACTTGTATTCCGGCTAAGAACAACGGGATACATTGATTTAGATCGAAACTAGCAAGATTCACGAGCATCGATTTTACAATTCGTCGAAGTGTAGACGAGAGAAAGGTGGAATCTTTTTTCTCAGAACTGCGCGAAAACTTGTATTCCGGCTAAGAACAACGGGATACATTGATTTAGATCGAAACTAGCAAGATTCACGAGCATCAATTTTACAATTCGTCGAAGTGTAGACGAGAGAAAGGTTTATTTATTTATTTATTTATTAGTTACCTGCATCGCCCCGCAGGGCATTACAGCAGGGGGGTACAGACTTCATTTATAGGTATTAAGCAATTATTGCAGTGCATGGAAAAATGCTTCGTTAGATGTAATACATACAATGCTCGATGGCAAACTGTTCCAGTCCCGAACAGTTCTAACAAAAAAAGAATAACGCAAGACGTCACCCCTGCAAGAAAATTCTCTGACCTTCAAACAGTGGTCTAGTCGCTTTGATATATAATGAGGTGCCTGGATATATTGTTCGCGGTTTATGCCAGTTTTTGAATAATAAATCTCATGGAAAAATTTCAATCTGATGTACCTTCTACGGTCCTTCAACTCTTGCCAGTTAAGTTTTCGTTTGCTTTCCGTCATACTAACTTGCCAATTATAATTACCAAGAACAAATCTAACTGCCCTATTCTGAATTTTTCCTAATTTTCCTACACACTCAGATGTGTGTGGGTCCCAGCAAACACATCCATATTCAAGTATGGAGCGTACGTAACTGAAATACAGCTGTGTTTTTAAGTTACTTGGTAAATGGCTAAAATTCCGCCGTAGAAAACTCAAACGTGACGCTGCCTTATTCGCAATATAATTAATGTGCTTATTCCATCGTAAGTCCGATGTAAAAAAGACGCCTAGATATTTAAATGACTTGCTTATGTTGAGAGTAAGATCAATAATTCTATACCTATACGGATGATTAGCACGTTTTCTTGTGAAGGTGACGTGAACAGTTTTGTTTATATTTAAGGACATGTCCCAACGTACACACCAGTCTGCCACAGTATCTAAATCAGTTTGCAGGATTTGTGAATCAGAAGTGGAATTTACTACTCTGTAAACAACACAATCATCGGCAAACATCCTGAATGAAGACTGTATGCCAACTGAAATATCATTAATATACAGCAAAAACAAAAGTGGTCCCAATACTGAGCCTTGGGGAACTCCCGACGTAACTGGTGCATACTGTGAAGAAATACCGTTCAGAACAACAGCCTGCCTTCGTAACGACAGATATTCTGCAATCCACGCAATTATTTTACAATCCAGGTTATACGCTTTCAATTTGGAGAGAAGAAGACTGTGCGCGACAACATCAAATGCCTTGCGGAAATCCAAGAAAACGCAGTCCACAATTTGTTGCTTATCGATTGCCGATGCCAAATCATGAACGAACTCCACCAGCTGCGTATTGCAGGAAACTCCACGCCTGAAACCATGTTGACTAGTGCATAAGAGATTGTGTTTGGTGAGATGGGCCATAACGCAACTATATATTACATGCTCCATAATTTTACAGGTTATGCTGGTTAAGGAAACGGGTCTGTAGTTCTGAACGGAGTTTCGCATACCACTCTTATGTATGGGCACGACACGCGCTACCTTCCAATCAGCAGGCAAGTCGGTTTCATTAAGAGACTTCTGGAACAGCCGGGTGAAATACAGACATAATGTATCCGCACAATTCCTTAAAATTGCGGCAGGAATGTCATCAGGGCCACAAGCCTTAGCCTGATTCAAATCCTTCAATAATTTACGCACACCGTCAACACAAAAAGTAACTTCCGGCATGCAATCTATTTCAAGAGGTAATGCAAAACAGACAGAACGTGAACTAGGTGGCAAAAACACAGATGAAAAATAACGGCTAAACATTTCAACTTTAGCCTCATCATCATGGATGATTAACTCATCATTTTTCAGAGCAGGTACTGAGCTGTCATCCTTACCATTACGCTTCACATATCTCCAAAATTCTTTGGTATCTTTGACAAGTTTTTCTCCTAAATTCGAAAAATACAAGTCTTTAGCGATGTGAGACTTCTGTCTGAATTCATTTTTTATTGTTTTCAGCAAGGCCAAACACTCTGGCGATTTAGACAACTTGTATCTTCGATACATTCGTCGCTGTCTGCGAACAAGGGCACGTAACTCGGTGTTAAACCAGGGTTTATCTCGAGCTCTCTTACTTGATATAACGCTTAATGGAACAAAAGCTTCACGTAATTCGAACAATTTCTGTTTGAATGTACTCCATAGCTGTTCGATATTTAAGTTATCCGCGAGTTCATCAAAAGTTGGAAAGAACGAATCGAAAGCAGCGCTAATCGCCTCGTAGTTGGCCCTGCTGTAGACATAAATCTTTCGCCTAGGTGGTTTTGCAACCTTCACGTAGTGAACTATTAAATCTGCTAGAATAATATTGTGGTCGCTCAAACCAGGCAACACTTGTACATTGCATACAACATCAGGCACGTTACACAGCAAGAGGTCGAGTACGTGACCAGTTCCGTCCGTTCGTGATGGCTCATGCACATACTGACAAAAGGTGTTGGAATCTAAAATGTCAAAAAAAGTTGAGTATAGATTCCCTCGAGCTATATCTCTTGGTTCGTTAGCTGACCAGTCAATGTCTGGAAGGTTAAAGTCCCCCCCTAAAACAAGGCATTCAGTGTTAATGGTTTCAAGAAAATGAGATAAGCCAACTAGCGGCTTTACAGAAGGACCAGGAGGCCTATAAAATGACCCAAGAACTATTGCTTTCCCGTTCGGCAGTCGTACTTTGCAAACAACCAATTCAGTTTCACTATCAGAGAATTCCATTTGAGCGCACGGGACACTTTTATGGACCAAAATAAACACTCCTCCGCCACGTGCACAACGGTCGCGACGAAAACACTCGTACGTGTCAGGAAATATTTCAGCGCTTGAGATGGTAGGATCGAGCCACGATTCTGTTCCCAAAACAAAGGTCGGTTGCACGGTACGAAGAAGAAAGTGAAAGTCATCAACCTTATTTTTTATACTGCGGCAATTGATTGACAAAATGCTGACCGGGCACATCGCAGAATGAACAGTGGTTTGTCATTGTTCCCGTACGGTGCCGGCTTCACTGTCCCATTGGAAACGCCTACTACCCAAATGAAGCGTATCATATTTCAGAACTGCTTTCACGCCTTTTTCGCCATTTTGCTTGGCATAATCCCATAATTTCTTTCTCCTATCACGGAGAGTACGGGAAAAGTCTTCAGATATAGCAACACTGGATCCCTTGAGCTTGAATGCCTTTGCAAGCACAGCCTGGCGGTCTTTAAAGGAATTGAAGCGCACAATGATAGGCCGATTTTTTCCTTGGGAGAATTTACCCAGCCTATGAGCACGTTCAATAGACACGGAAGACAATTCCAGCCTCTCAGTGCACTGACTTATGATAAGCTCCTCAGACTTGGCTGCCGTCTCACTGTCATCAGAATCAGTTAAGCCGTAAAAAATCAAGTTATTACGCCTTCCACGATTTTCCAAATCGTCTATTTTTGCAATCATGCTTGTCAGAACTTCATGATCTTTTCGTTGTTGATCTTCAACGTTGGCTAGAGCTGTTTCAATTGCGTCAATTTTTCCTAACTTAGTTTCCAATACAACAAGCCGGGCTTTTACGTCAGTTACGTCCGCGGTAAGCTGCGATAACTTGGAAAGAATTGTGGTTTGACCATTCAACAGCTCTCGAAATTGTTCAGCTGTTGCTGGGCCAGGGTTACTCTCAATATCCCCGCCACAAAGCAACAAGATTAGTAGATAAAACGCTGGGCTACGAAAAACTGAAAAATTCCTCTTAACATACAGACGATTTGACAGCACAAAACCGCGTGGCTTACAGGAAAAAGTAAGATAAAGCATTTGGGGTGGAACCGGCAAAATGTAGCGCGACGGTTTCAAAGGGTGGAATCTTTTTTCTCAGAACTGCGCGAAAACTTGTACTCCGGCTAAGAACAACGGGATACATTGTTTTAGATCGAAACTAGCAAGATTCACGAGCATCGATTTTACAATTCGTCGAAGTGTAGACGAGAGAAAGGTGGAATCTTTTTTCTCAGAACTGCGCGAAAACTTGTATTCCGGCTAAGAACAACGGGATACATTGATTTAGATCGAAACTAGCAAGATTCACGAGCATCGATTTTACAATTCGTCGAAGTGTAGACGAGAGAAAGGTGGAATCTTTTTTCTCAGAACTGCGCGAAAACTTGTATTCCGGCTAAGAACAACGGGATACATTGATTTAGATCGAAACTAGCAAGATTCACGAGCATCGATTTTACAATTCGTCGAAGTGTAGACGAGAGAAAGGTGGAAACGTTTTTCTCAGAACTGCGCGAAAACTTGTATTCCGGCTAAGAACAACGGGATACATTGATTTAGATCGAAACTAGCAAGATTCACGAGCATCGATTTTACAATTCGTCGAAGTGTAGACGAGAGAAAGGTGGAATCTTTTTTCTCAGAACTGCGCGAAAACTTGTATTCCGGCTAAGAACAACGGGATACATTGATTTAGATCGAAACTAGCAAGATTCACGAGCATCGATTTTACAATTCGTCGAAGTGTAGACGAGAGAAAGGTGGAATCTTTTTTCTCAGAACTGCGCGAAAACTTGTATTCCGGCTAAGAACAACGGGATACATTGATTTAGATCGAAACTAGCAAGATTCACGAGCATCGATTTTACAATTCGTCGAAGTGTAGACGAGAGAAAGGTGGAATCTTTTTTCTCAGAACTGCGCGAAAACTTGTATTCCGGCTAAGAACAACGGGATACATTGTTTTAGATCGAAACTAGCAAGATTCACGAGCATCGATTTTACAATTCGTCGAAGTGTAGACGAGAGAAAGGTGGAATCTTTTTTCTCAGAACTGCGCGAAAACTTGTATTCCGGCTAAGAACAACGGGATACATTGTTTTAGATCGAAACTAGCAAGATTCACGAGCATCGATTTTACAATTCGTCGAAGTGTAGACGAGAGAAAGGTGGAATCTTTTTTCTCAGAACTGCGCGAAAACTTGTATTCCGGCTAAGAACAACGGGATACATTGATTTAGATCGAAACTAGCAAGATTCACGAGCATCGATTTTACAATTCGTCGAAGTGTAGACGAGAGAAAGGTGGAATCTTTTTTCTCAGAACTGCGCGAAAACTTGTATTCCGGCTAAGAACAACGGGATACATTGATTTAGATCGAAACTAGCAAGATTCACGAGCATCGATTTTACAATTCGTCGAAGTGTAGACGAGAGAAAGGTGGAATCTTTTTTCTCAGAACTGCGCGAAAACTTGTATTCCGGCTAAGAACAACGGGATACATTGATTTAGATCGAAACTAGCAAGATTCACGAGCATCGATTTTACAATTCGTCGAAGTGTAGACGAGAGAAAGGTGGAATCTTTTTTCTCAGAACTGCGCGAAAACTTGTATTCCGGCTAAGAACAACGGGATACATTGATTTAGATCGAAACTAGCAAGATTCACGAGCATCGATTTTACAATTCGTCGAAGTGTAGACGAGAGAAAGGTGGAATCTTTTTTCTCAGAACTGCGCGAAAACTTGTATTCCGGCTAAGAACAACGGGATACATTGTTTTAGATCGAAACTAGCAAGATTCACGAGCATCGATTTTACAATTCGTCGAAGTGTAGACGAGAGAAAGGTGGAATCTTTTTTCTCAGAACTGCGCGAAAACTTGTATTCCGGCTCAAAACAACGGGTTACATCGTTTTAGATCGAAACTAGCAAGATTCACGAGCATCGATTTTACAATTCGCGAAGTGTAGACGAGAGAAAGGTGGAAACTTTTTTCTCAGAACTGCGCGAAAACTTGTATTTCGGCTATGAACAACGGGATACATTGATTTAGATCGAAACTAGCAAGATTCACGAGCATCGATTTACAAGTCGTCGAAGAGTAGACGAGAGAAAGGTGTAAACTTTTTCTCTCAGAACTGCGCGAAAACTTGTATTCCGGCTCAAAACAACGGGATACATCGTTTTAGATCGAAACTAGCAAGATTCACGAGCATCGATTTTACAATTCGTCGAAGTGTAGACGAGAGAAAGGTGGAATCTTTTTTCTCAGAACTGCGCGAAAACTTGTATTCCGGCTAAGAACAACGGGATACATTGATTTAGATCGAAACTAGCAAGATTCACGAGCATCAATTTAACAATTCGTCGAAGTGTAGACGAGAGAAAGGTGGAAACTTTTTTCTCAGAACTGCGCGAAAACTTGTATTCCGGCTAAGAACAACGGGATACATTGTTTTAGATCGAAACTAGCAAGATTCACGAGCATCGATTTTACAATTCGTCGAAGTGTAGACGAGAGAAAGGTGGAAACTTTTTTCTCAGAACTGCGCGAAAACTTGTATTCCGGCTAAGAACAACGGGATACATTGATTTAGATCGAAACTAGCAAGATTCACGAGCATCGATTTTACAATTCGTCGAAGTGTAGACGAGAGAAAGGTGGAATCTTTTTTCTCAGAACTGCGCGAAAACTTGTATTCCGGCTAAGAACAACGGGATACATTGATTTAGATCGAAACTAGCAAGATTCACGAGCATCGATTTTACAATTCGTCGAAGTGTAGACGAGAGAAAGGTGGAATCTTTTTTCTCAGAACTGCGCGAAAACTTGTATTCCGGCTAAGAACAACGGGATACATTGTTTTAGATCGAAACTAGCAAGATTCACGAGCATCGATTTTACAATTCGTCGAAGTGTAGACGAGAGAAAGGTGGAATTTTTTTTCTCAGAACTGCGCGAAAACTTGTATTCCGGCTAAGAACAACGGGATACATTGATTTAGATCAAAACTAGCAAGATTCTCGAGCATCGATTTTACAAGTCGTCGAAGAGTAGACGAGAGAAAGGTGGAAATTTTTTCTCTCAGACCTGCGCGAAAACTTGTATTCCGACTCAAAACAACGGGATACATCGTTTTAGATTGAAACTATCAAGATTCCCGAGCATCGATTTTACAAGTCGTCGAAGAGTAGACGAGAGAAAGGTGGAAACTTTTTCTCTCAGAACTGCGCGAAAACTTGTATTCCGGCTCAAAACAACGGGATACATCGTTTTAGATCGAAACTAGCTAGATTCACGAGCCTCGATTTTACAAGTCGTCGAAGAGTAGACGAGAGAAAGTTGGAAACTTTTTCTCTCAGAACTGCGCGAAAACTTGTATTCCGGCTCAGAACAACGGGATACATCGTTTTAGATCGAAACTAGCAAGATTCCCGAGCATCGATTTTGCAAGTCGTCGAAGAGTAGACGAGAGAAAGGTGTAAACTTTTTCTCTCAGAACTGCGCGAAAACTTGTATTCCGGCTCAAAACAACGGGATACATCGTTTTAGATCGAAACTAGCAAGATTCATGAGCATCGATTTTACAAGTCGTCGAAGTGTAGATGAGAGAAAGGTGGAAACTTTTTCTCTCAGAACTGCGCGAAAACTTGTATTCCGGCTAAGAACAACGGGATACATCGTTTTAGATCGATATTAGCAAGATTCACGAGCATCAATTTTACAATTCGTCGAAGTGTAGACGAGAGAAAGGTGGAATCTTTTTTCTCAGAACTGCGCGAAATTTTGTTTTCCGGCTAAGAACAACGGGATACATTGATTTAGATCGAAACTAGCAAGATTCACGAGCATCGATTTTACAATTCGTCGAAGTGTAGACGAGATAAAGGTGGAATCTTTTTTCTCAGAACTGCGCGAAAACTTGTATTCCGGCTAAGAGCAACGGGATACATTGATTTAGATCGAAACTAGCAAGATTCACGAGCATCGATTTTACAATTCGTCGAAGTGTAGACGAGAGAAAGGTGGAAACTTTTTTCTCAGAACTGCGCGAAAACTTGTATTCCGGCTAAGAACAACGGGATACATTGATTTAGATCGAAACTAGCAAGATTCACGAGCATCGATTTTACAATTCGCGAAGTGTAGACGAGAGAAAGGTGGAAACTTTTTTCTCAGAACTGCGCGAAAACTTGTATTTCGGCTATGAACAACGGGATACATTGATTTAGATCGAAACTAGCAAGATTCACGAGCATCGATTTACAAGTCGTCGAAGAGTAGACGAGAGAAAGGTGTAAACTTTTTCTCTCAGAACTGCGCGAAAACTTGTATTCCGGCTCAAAACAACGGGATACATCGTTTTAGATCGAAACTAGCAAGATTCACGAGCATCGATTTTACAATTCGTCGAAGTGTAGACGAGAGAAAGGTGGAATCTTTTTTCTCAGAACTGCGCGAAAACTTGTATTCCGGCTAAGAACAACGGGATACATTGATTTAGATCGAAACTAGCAAGATTCACGAGCATCAATTTAACAATTCGTCGAAGTGTAGACGAGAGAAAGGTGGAAACTTTTTTCTCAGAACTGCGCGAAAACTTGTATTCCGGCTAAGAACAACGGGATACATTGTTTTAGATCGAAACTAGCAAGATTCACGAGCATCGATTTTACAATTCGTCGAAGTGTAGACGAGAGAAAGGTGGAAACTTTTTTCTCAGAACTGCGCGAAAACTTGTATTCCGGCTAAGAACAACGGGATACATTGATTTAGATCGAAACTAGCAAGATTCACGAGCATCGATTTTACAATTCGTCGAAGTGTAGACGAGAGAAAGGTGGAATCTTTTTTCTCAGAACTGCGCGAAAACTTGTATTCCGGCTAAGAACAACGGGATACATTGATTTAGATCGAAACTAGCAAGATTCACGAGCATCGATTTTACAATTCGTCGAAGTGTAGACGAGAGAAAGGTGGAATCTTTTTTCTCAGAACTGCGCGAAAACTTGTATTCCGGCTAAGAACAACGGGATACATTGTTTTAGATCGAAACTAGCAAGATTCACGAGCATCGATTTTACAATTCGTCGAAGTGTAGACGAGAGAAAGGTGGAATTTTTTTTCTCAGAACTGCGCGAAAACTTGTATTCCGGCTAAGAACAACGGGATACATTGATTTAGATCAAAACTAGCAAGATTCTCGAGCATCGATTTTACAAGTCGTCGAAGAGTAGACGAGAGAAAGGTGGAAATTTTTTCTCTCAGACCTGCGCGAAAACTTGTATTCCGACTCAAAACAACGGGATACATCGTTTTAGATTGAAACTATCAAGATTCCCGAGCATCGATTTTACAAGTCGTCGAAGAGTAGACGAGAGAAAGGTGGAAACTTTTTCTCTCAGAACTGCGCGAAAACTTGTATTCCGGCTCAAAACAACGGGATACATCGTTTTAGATCGAAACTAGCTAGATTCACGAGCCTCGATTTTACAAGTCGTCGAAGAGTAGACGAGAGAAAGTTGGAAACTTTTTCTCTCAGAACTGCGCGAAAACTTGTATTCCGGCTCAGAACAACGGGATACATCGTTTTAGATCGAAACTAGCAAGATTCCCGAGCATCGATTTTGCAAGTCGTCGAAGAGTAGACGAGAGAAAGGTGTAAACTTTTTCTCTCAGAACTGCGCGAAAACTTGTATTCCGGCTCAAAACAACGGGATACATCGTTTTAGATCGAAACTAGCAAGATTCATGAGCATCGATTTTACAAGTCGTCGAAGTGTAGATGAGAGAAAGGTGGAAACTTTTTCTCTCAGAACTGCGCGAAAACTTGTATTCCGGCTAAGAACAACGGGATACATCGTTTTAGATCGATATTAGCAAGATTCACGAGCATCAATTTTACAATTCGTCGAAGTGTAGACGAGAGAAAGGTGGAATCTTTTTTCTCAGAACTGCGCGAAATTTTGTTTTCCGGCTAAGAACAACGGGATACATTGATTTAGATCGAAACTAGCAAGATTCACGAGCATCGATTTTACAATTCGTCGAAGTGTAGACGAGATAAAGGTGGAATCTTTTTTCTCAGAACTGCGCGAAAACTTGTATTCCGGCTAAGAGCAACGGGATACATTGATTTAGATCGAAACTAGCAAGATTCACGAGCATCGATTTTACAATTCGTCGAAGTGTAGACGAGAGAAAGGTGGAATCTTTTTTCTCAGAACTGCGCGAAAACTTGTATTCCGGCTAAGAACAACGGGATACATTGATTTAGATCGAAACTAGCAAGATTCACGAGCATCGATTTTACAATTCGTCGAAGTGTAGACGAGAGAAAGGTGGAAACTTTTTTCTCAGAACTGCGCGAAAACTTGTATTCCGGCTAAGAACAACGGGATACATTGATTTAGATCGAAACTAGCAAGATTCACGAGCATCGATTTTACAATTCGTCGAAGTGTAGACGAGAGAAAGGTGGAATCTTTTTTCTCAGAACTGCGCGAAAACTTGTATTCCGGCTAAGAACAACGGGATACATTGATTTAGATCGAAACTAGCAAGATTCACGAGCATCGATTTTACTATTCGTCGAAGTGTAGACGAGAGAAAGGTGGAAACTTTTTTCTCAGAACTGCGCGAAAACTTGTATTCCGGCTAAGAACAACGGGATACATTGATTTAGATCGAAACTAGCAAGATTCACGAGCATCGATTTTACAATTCGTCGAAGTGTAGACGAGAGAAAGGTGGAAACTTTTTCTCAGAACTGCGAGAAAACTTGTATTCCGTCTAAGAACAACGGGATACATTGATTTAGATCGAAACTAGCAAGATTCACGAGCATCGATTTTACAATTCGTCGAAGTGTAGACGAGAGAAAGGTGGAAACGTTTTCTCAGAACTGCGCGAAAACTTGTATTCCGGCTAAGAACAACGGGATACATTGATTTAGATCGAAACTAGCAAGATTCACGAGCATCGATTTTACAATTCGTCGAAGTGTAGACGAGAGAAAGGTGGAATCTTTTTTCTCAGAACTGCGCGAAAACTTGTATTCCGGCTAAGAACAACGGGATACATTGATTTAGATCGAAACTAGCAAGATTCACGAGCATCGATTTTACAATTCGTCGAAGTGTAGACGAGAGAAAGGTGGAAACTTTTTTCTCAGAACTGCGCGAAAACTTGTATTCGGCTAAGAACAACGGATACATTGATTTAGATCGAAACTAGCAAGATTCACGAGCATCGATTTTACAATTCGTCGAAGTGTAGACGAGAGAAAGGTGGAAACTTTTTTCTCAGAACTGCGCGAAAACTTGTATTCCGGCTAAGAACAACGGGATACATTGATTTAGATCGAAACTAGCAAGATTC
Organism: Amblyomma americanum; assembly: GCF_052857255.1. Classification (NCBI taxonomy): domain Eukaryota; kingdom Metazoa; phylum Arthropoda; class Arachnida; order Ixodida; family Ixodidae; genus Amblyomma; species Amblyomma americanum. Next base: position 96,585 of record NW_027526710.1, on the reverse strand, counting down.
ACGAGCATCGATTTTACAATTCGTCGAAGTGTAGACGAGAGAAAGGTGGAAACTTTTTTCTCAGAACTGCGCGAAAACTTGTATTCACGGCTAAGAACAACGGGATACTATTGATTTAGATCGAAACTACCAAGATTCACGAGCATCGATTTTACAATTCGTCGAAGTGTAGACGAGAGAAAGGTGGAAACTTTTTTCTCAGAACTGCGCGAAAACTTGTATTCCGGCTAAGACAACGGGATACATTGATTTAGACCGAAACTAGCCAGATTCACGAGCATCGATTTACATGTCGTCGAAGTGGTAGACGAGAGAAAGGTAGAAACTTTTTTCTCAGAACTGCGCGAAAACTTGTATTCCGGCTAAGAACAACGGGATACATTGTTTTAGATCGAAACTAGCAAGATCACAAGCATCGATTTTACAATTCGTCGAAGTGTAGACGAGAGAAAGGTGGAAACTTTTTTCTCAGAACTGCGCGAAACCTTGTATTCCGGCTAAGAACAACGGGATACATTGATTTAGATCGAAACTAGCAAGATTCACGAGCATCGATTTCTACAATTCGTCGAAGTGTAGACGATGAGAAAGGTGGAAACTTTTTTCTCAGAACTGCGCGAAACCCTTGTATTCCGGGCTAAGAACAACGGGATACATTGATTTAGATCGAAACTAGCCAGATTCACGAGCATCGATTTTACAAGTCGTCGAAGTGTAGACGAGAGAAGTGGAAACTTTTTTCTCAGAACTGCGCGAAAACTTGTATTCCGGCTAAGAACAACGGGATACATTGTTTTAGATCGAAACTAGCAAGATTCACGAGCATCCGATTTTACAATTCGTCGAAGTGTAGACGAGAGAAAGGTGGAAACTTTTTTCTCAGAACTGCGCGAAAACTTGTATTCCGGCTAAGAACAACGGGATACATTGATTTAGATCGAAACTAGCAAGATTCACGAGCATCGATTTTACAAGTCGTCGAAGTGTAGACGAGAGAAAGGTGGAAACGTTTTTCTCAGAACTGCGCGAAAACTTGTATTCCGGCTAAGAACAACGGATACATTGTTTTAGATCGAAACTAGCAAGATTCACGAGCATCGATTTTACAATTCGTCGAAGTGTAGACGAGAGAAAGGTGGAAACTTTTTTCTCAGAACTGCGCGAAAACTTGTATTCCGGCTAAGAACAACGGGATACATTGATTTAGATCGAAACTAGCAAGATTCACGAGCATCGATTTACAATTCGTCGAAGTGTAGACGAGAGAAAGTGGAAACTTTTTTCTCAGAACTGCGCGAAAACTTGTATTCCGGCTAAGAACAACGGGATATATTGATTTAGATCGAAACTAGCAAGATTCACGAGCATCGATTTTACAATTCGTCGAAGTGTAGACGAGAGAAAGGTGGAAACTTTTTTCTCAGAACTGCGCGAAAACTTGTATTCCGGCTAAGAACAACGGGAATAACATTGATTTAGATCGAAACTAGCAAGATTCACGAGCATCAATTTTACAATTCGTCGAAGTGTAGACGAGAGAAAGGTGGAAACTTTTTTCTCAGAACTGCGCGAAAACTTGTATTCCGGCTAAGACAACGGGATACATTGATTTAGATCGAAACTAGCAAGATTCACGAGCATCGATTTTACAATTCGTTCGAAGTGTAGACGAGAGGAAAGGTGGAAACTTTTTTCTCAGAACTGCGCGAAAACTTGTATTCCGGCTAAGGAACAACGGGATATATTGATTTAGATCGAAACTAGCAAGATTCACGAGCATCGATTTTACAATTCGTCGAAGTGTAGACGAGAGAAAGGTGGAATCTTTTTTCTCAGAACTGCGCGAAAACTTGTATTCCGGCTAAGAACAACGGGATACATTGTTTTAGATCGAAACTAGCAAGATTCACGAGCATCGATTTTACAATTCGTCGAAGTGTAGACGATGAGAAAGGTGGAAACTTTTTTCTCAGAACTGCGCGAAAACTTGTATTCCGGCTAAGAACAACGGGATACATTGATTTAGATCGAAACTAGCAAGATTCACAAACATCGATTTTACAATTCGTCGAAGTGTAGACGAGAGAAAGGTGGAAACTTTTTCCTCAGAAACTGCGCGAAAACTTGTATTCCGGCTAAGAACAACGGGATACATTGTTTTAGATCGAAACTAGCAAGATTCACGAGCATCGATTTTACAATTCGTCGAAGTGTAGACGAGAGAAGGGTAGGAAACTTTTTTCTCAGAACTGCGCGAAAACTTGTATTCCGGCTAAGAACAACGGGATACATTGATTTAGATCGAAACTAGCAAGATTCACGAGCATCGATTTTACAAGTCGTCGAAGAGTAGACGAGAGAAAGGTGTAAACTTTTTCTCTCAGAACTGCGCGAAAACTTGTATTCCGGCTCAAAACAACGGGATACATTGTTTTAGATCGAAACTAGCAAGATTCACGAGCATCGATTTTACAATTCGTCGAAGTGTAGACGAGAGAAAGGTGGAATCTTTTTTTCTCAGAACTGCGCGAAAACTTGTATTCCGGCTAAGAACTACGGGATACATTGATTTAGATCGAAACTAGCAAGATTCACGAGCATCGATTTTACAATTCGTCGAAGTGTAGACGAGAGAAAGGTGGAAACGTTTTTCTCAGAACTGCGCGAAAACTTGTATTCCGGCTTAGAACAACGGGATACATTGATTTAGATCGAAACTAGCAAGATTCACGAGCATCGATTTTACAATTCGTCGAAGTGTAGACGAGAGAAAGGTGGAAACGTTTTTCTCAGAACTGCGCGAAAACTTGTATTCCGGCTTAGAACAACGGGATACATTGATTTAGATCGAAACTAGCAAGATTCACGAGCATCGATTTTACAATTCGTCGAAGTGTAGCCGAGAGAAAGGTGGAAACTTTTTTCTCAGAACTGCGCGAAAACTTGTATTCCGGCTAAGAACAACGGGATACATTGATTTAGATCGAAACTAGCAAGATTCACGAGCATCGATTTTACATTCGTCGAAGTGTAGACGAGAGAAAGGTGGAAACTTTTTTCTCAGAACTGCGCGAAAACTTGTATTCCGCTAAGAACAACGGGATACATTGTTTTAGATCGAAACTAGCAAGATTCACGAGCATCGATTTTACAATTCGTCGAAGTGTAGACGATGAGAAAGGTGGAAACTTTTTTCTCAGAAACTGCGCGAAAACTTGTATTCCGGCTAAGAACAACGGGATACATTGATTTAGATCGAAACTAGCAAGATTCACGAGCATCGATTTTACAATTCGTCGAAGTGTAGACGAGAGAAAGGTGGAAACTTTTTTCTCAGAACTGCGCGAAAACTTGTATTCCGGCTAAGAACAACGGGATACATTGTTTTATATCGAAACTAGCAAGATTCACGAGCATCGATTTTACAATTCGTCGAAGTGTAGACGAGAGAAAGGTGTAAACTTTTTCTCTCAGAACTGCGCGAAAACTTGTATCCGGCTCAAAACAACGGGATACATCGTTTTAGATCGAAACTAGCAAGATTCACGAGCATCGATTTTACAATTCGTCGAAGTGTAGACGAGAGAAAGGTAGAAACTTTTTTTCTCAGAACTGCGCGAAAACTTGTATTCCGGCTAAGAACAACGGGATACATTGTTTTAGATCGAACTAGCAAGATTCACGAGCATCGATTTTACAATTCGTCGAAGTGTAGACGAGAGAAAGGTGAAAACTTTTTTCTCAGAACTGCGCGAAAACTTGTATTCCGGCTAAGAACAACGGGATACATTGATTTAGATCGAACTAGCAAGATTCACGAGCATCGATTTTACAAGTCGTCGAAGTGTAGACGAGAGAAAGGTGGAAACTTTTTTCTCAGAACTGCGCGAAAACTTGTATTCCGGCTAAGAACAACGGGATACATTGTTTTAGATCGAAACTAGCAAGATTCACGAGCATCGATTTTACAATTCGTCGAAGTGTAGACGAGAGAAAGGTGGAAACTTTTTTCTTCAGAACTGCGCGAAAACTTGTATTCCGGCTAAGAACAACGGGATACATTGATTTAGATCGAAACTAGCAAGATTCACGAGCATCGATTTTACAAGTCGTCGAAGTGTAGACGAGAGAAAGGTGGAAACTTTTTTCTCAGAACTGCGCGAAAACTTGTATTCCGCTAAGAACAACGGGATACATTGTTTTAGATCGAAACTAGCAAGATTCACGAGCATCGATTTTACAATTCGTCGAAGTGTAGACGAGAGAAAGGTGGAAACTTTTTTTCTCAGAACTGCGCGAAAACTTGTATTCCGGCTAAGAACTACGGGATACATTGATTTAGATCGAAACTAGCAAGATTCACGAGCATCGATTTTACAATTCGTCGAAGTGTAGACGAGAGAAAGGTGGAAACTTTTTTCTCAGAACTGCGCGAAAACTTGTATTCCGGCTAAGAACAACGGGGATACATTGTTTTATATCGAAACTAGCAAGATTCACGAGCATCGATTTTACAATTCGTCGAAGTGTAGACGAGAAAAGGTGGAAACTTTTTTCTCAGAACTGCGCGAAAACTTGTATTCCGGCTAAGAACAACGGGATACATTGATTTAGATCGAAACTAGCAAGATTCACGAGCATCGATTTTACAAGTCGTCGAAGTGTAGACGAGAGAAAGGTGGAAACTTTTTTCTCAGAACTGCGCGAAAACTTGTATTCCGGCTAAGAACAACGGGATACATTGATTTAGATCGAAACTAGCAAGATTCACGAGCATCAATTTTACAATTCGTCGAAGTGTAGACGAGAGAAAGGTGGAAACTTTTTTCTCAGAACTGCGCGAAAACTTGTATTCCGGCTAAGAACAACGGGATACATTGATTTAGATCGAAACTAGCAAGATTCACGAGCATCGATTTTACAATTCGTCGAAGTGTAGACGAGAGAAAGGTGGAAACTTTTTTCTCAGAACTGCGCGAAAACTTGTATTCCGGCTAAGAAACAACGGGATATATTGATTTAGATCGAAACTAGCAAGATTCACGAGCAATCGATTTTACAATTCGTCGAAGTGTAGACGAGAGAAAGGTGGAATCTTTTTTCTCAGAACTGCGCGAAAACTTGTATTCCGGCTAAGAACAACGGGATACATTGTTTTAGATCGAAACTAGCAAGATTCACGAGCATCGATTTTACAATTCGTCGAAGTGTAGACGAGAGAAAGGTGGAAACTTTTTTCTCAGAACTGCGCGAAAACTTGTATTCCGGCTAAGAACAACGGGATACATTGATTTAGATCGAAACTAGCAAGATTCACAAACATCGATTTTACAATTCGTCGAAGTGTAGACGAGAGAAAGGTGGAAACTTTTTCCTCAGAACTGCGCGAAAACTTGTATTCCGGCTAAGAACAACGGGATACATTGTTTTAGATCGAAACTAGCAAGATTCACGAGCATCGATTTTACAATTCGTCGAAGTGTAGACGAGAGAAGGGTGGAAACTTTTTTCTCAGAACTGCGCGAAAACTTGTATTCCGGCTAAGAACAACGGGATACATTGATTTAGATCGAAACTAGCAAGATTCACGAGCATCGATTTTACAAGTCGTCGAAGAGTAGACGAGAGAAAGGTGTAAACTTTTTCTCTCAGAACTGCGCGAAAACTTGTATTCCGGCTCAAAACAACGGGATACATTGTTTTAGATCGAAACTAGCAAGATTCACGAGCATCGATTTTACAATTCGTCGAAGTGTAGACGAGAGAAAGGTGGAATCTTTTTTTCTCAGAACTGCGCGAAAACTTGTATTCCGGCTAAGAACAACGGGATACATTGATTTAGATCGAAACTAGCAAGATTCACGAGCATCGATTTTACAATTCGTCGAAGTGTAGACGAGAGAAAGGTGGAAACGTTTTTCTCAGAACTGCGCGAAAACTTGTATTCCGGCTTAGAACAACGGGATACATTGATTTAGATCGAAACTAGCAAGATTCACGAGCATCGATTTTACAATTCGTCGAAGTGTAGACGAGAGAAAGGTGGAAACGTTTTTCTCAGAACTGCGCGAAAACTTGTATTCCGGCTTAGAACAACGGGATACATTGATTTAGATCGAAACTAGCAAGATTCACGAGCATCGATTTTACAATTCGTCGAAGTGTAGCCGAGAGAAAGGTGGAAACTTTTTTCTCAGAACTGCGCGAAAACTTGTATTCCGGCTAAGAACAACGGGATACATTGATTTAGATCGAAACTAGCAAGATTCACGAGCATCGATTTTACAATTCGTCGAAGTGTAGACGAGAGAAAGGTGGAAACTTTTTTCTCAGAACTGCGCGAAAACTTGTATTCCGGCTAAGAACAACGGGATACATTGATTTAGATCGAAACTAGCAAGATTCACGAGCATCGATTTTACAATTCGTCGAAGTGTAGACGAGAGAAAGGTGGAAACTTTTTCTCAGAACTGCGCGAAAACTTGTATTCCGGCTAAGAACAACGGGATACATTGATTTAGATCGAAACTAGCAAGATTCACGAGCATCGATTTTACAATTCGTCGAAGTGTAGACGAGAGAAAGGTGGAAACTTTTTTTTCAGAACTGCGCGAAAACTTGTATTCCGGCTAAGAACAACGGGATACATTGATTTAGATCGAAACTAGCAAGATTCACGAGCATCGATTTTACAAGTCGTCGAAGAGTAGACGAGAGAAAGGTGTAAACTTTTTCTCTCAGAACTGCGCGAAAACTTGTATTCCGGCTCAAAACAACGGGATACATCGTTTTAGATCGAAACTAGCAAGATTCACGAGCATCGATTTTACAATTCGTCGAAGTGTAGACGAGAGAAAGGTGGAAACTTTTTTCTCAGAACTGCGCGAAAACTTGTATTCCGGCTAAGAACAACGGGATACATTGTTTTAGATTGAAACTAGCAAGATTCACGAGCATCGATTTTACAATTCGTCGAAGTGTAGACGAGAGAAAGGTGGAAACTTTTTTCTCAGAACTGCGCGAAAACTTGTATTCCGGCTAAGAACAACGGGATACATTGATTTAGATCGAAACTAGCAAGATTCACGAGCATCGATTTTACAATTCGTCGAAGTGTAGACGAGAGAAAGGTGGAAACTTTTTTCTCAGAACTGCGCGAAAACTTGTATTCCGGCTAAGAACAACGGGATACATTGTTTTATATCGAAACTAGCAAGATTCACGAGCATCGATTTTACAATTCGTCGAAGTGTAGACGAGAAAAAGGTGGAAACTTTTTTCTCAGAACTGCGCGAAAACTTGTATTCCGGCTAAGAACAACGGGATACATTGATTTAGATCGAAACTAGCAAGATTCACGAGCATCGATTTTACAATTCGTCGAAGTGTAGACGAGAGAAAGGTGGAAACTTTTTTCTCAGAACTGCGCGAAAACTTGTATTCCGGCTAAGAACAACGGGATACATTGATTTAGATCGAAACTAGCAAGATTCACGAGCATCGATTTTACAAGTCGTCGAAGTGTAGACGAGAGAAAGGTGGAAACTTTTTTCTCAGAACTGCGCGAAAACTTGTATTCCGGCTAAGAACAACGGGATACATTGATTTAGATCGAAACTAGCAAGATTCACGAGCATCGATTTTACAAGTCGTCGAAGTGTAGACGAGAGAAAGGTGGAAACTTTTTTCTCAGAACTGCGCGAAAACTTGTATTCCGGCTAAGAACAACGGGATACATTGATTTAGATCGAAACTAGCAAGATTCACGAGCATCGATTTTACAATTCGTCGAAGTGTAGACGAGAGAAAGGTGGAAACTTTTTTCTCAGAACTGCGCGAAAACTTGTATTCCGGCTAAGAACAACGGGATACATTGATTTAGATCGGAAACTAGCATATTCACGAGCATCGATTTTACAATTCGTCGAAGTGTAGACGAGAGAAAGGTGGAAACTTTTTTCTCATGAACTGCGCGAAAAACTTGTATTCCGGCTAAGAACAACGGGATATATTGATTTAGATCGAAACTAGCAAGATTCACGAGCATCGATTTTACAATTCGTCGAAGTGTAGACGAGAGAAAGGTGGAAACTTTTTTCTCAGAACTGCGCGAAAACTTGTATTCCGGCTAAGACAACGGATAATTGATTTAGATCGAAACTAGCAAGATTCACGGAGCATCGATTTTACAAGTCGTCGAAGTGTAGGACGAGAGAAAAGGTGGAAACTTTTTTCTCAGAACTGCGCGAAAACTTGTATTCCGGCTAAGAACAACGGATACATTGATTTAGATCGAAACTAGCAAGATTCACGAGCATCGATTTTACAATTCGTCGAAGTGTAGACGAGAGAAAGGTGGAAACTTTTTTCTCAGAACTGCGCGAAAACTTGTATCCGGCTAAGAACAACTGGATACATTGATTTAGATCGAAACTAGCAAGATTCACGAGCATCGATTTTACAATTCGTCGAAGTGTAGACGAGAGAAAGGTGGAAACTTTTTTCTCAGAACTGCGCGAAAACTTGTATTCCGGCTAAGAACAACGGGATACATTGATTTAGATCGAAACTAGCAAGATTCACGAGCATCGATTTTACAATTCGTCGAAGTGTAGACGAGAGAAAGGTGGAAACTTTTTCTCAGAACTGCGCGAAAACATGTATTCCGGCTAAGAACAACGGATACATTGATTTAGATCGAAACTAGCAAGATCACGAGCATCGATTTTACAATCGTCGAAGTGTAGACGAGAGAAAGGTGGAAACTTTTTTCTCAGAACTGCGCGAAAACTTGTATTCCGGCTAAGAACAACGGGATACATTGATTTAGATCGAAACTAGCAAGATTCACGAGCATCGATTTTACAATTTGTCGAAGTGTAGACGAGAGAAAGGTGGAAACTCTTTTTCTCAGAACTGCGCGAAAACTTGTATTCCGGCTAAGAACAAACGGATACATTGATTTAGATCGGAAACTAGCAAGGATTCACGAGCATCGATTTTACAATTCGTCGAAGTGTAGACGAGAGAAAGGTGGAAACTTTTTTCTCAGAACTGCGCGAAAACTTGTATTCCGGCTAAGAACAACGGGATACATTGATTTAGATCGAAACTAGCAAGATTCACGAGCATCGATTTTACAATTTGTCGAAGTGTAAGACGAGAGAAAGGTGGAAACGTTTTCTCAGAACTGCGCGAAAATCTGTATTCCGGCTAAGAACAACGGGATACATTGATTTAGATCGAAACTAGCAAGATTCACGAGCATCGATTTTACAATTCGTCGAAGTGTAGACGAGAGAAAGGTGGAAACTTTTTTCTCAGAACTTGTTCGCGAAAACTTGTATTCCGGGCTAAGAACAACGGGAATTGATTTAGATCGAAACTAGCAGGATTCACGAGCATCGATTTTACAATTCGTCGAAGTGTAGACGAGAGAAAGGTGGAAACTTTTTTCTCAGAACTGCGCGAAAACTTGTATTCCGGCTAAGAACAACGGGATACATTGATTTAGATCGAAACTAGCAAGATTCACGAGCATCGATTTTACAATTCGTCGAAGTGTAGACGAGAGAAAGGTGGAAACGTTTTTCTCAGAACTGCGCGAAAACTTGTATTCCGGCTAAGAACAACGGGATACATTGATTTAGATCGAAACTAGCAAGATTCACGAGCATCGATTTTACAATTCGTCGAAGTGTAGACGAGAGAAAGGTGGAAACGTTTTTCTCAGAACTGCGCGAAAACTTGTATTCCGGCTTAGAACAACGGGATACATTGATTTAGATCGAAACTAGCAAGATTCACGAGCATCGATTTTACAATTCGTCGAAGTGTAGACGAGAGAAAGGTGGAAACGTTTTTCTCAGAACTGCGCGAAAACTTGTATTCCGGCTTAGAACAACGGGATACATTGATTTAGATCGAAACTAGCAAGATTCACGAGCATCGATTTTACAATTCGTCGAAGTGTAGCCGAGAGAAAGGTGGAAACTTTTTTCTCAGAACTGCGCGAAAACTTGTATTCCGGCTAAGAACAACGGGATACATTGATTTAGATCGAAACTAGCAAGATTCACGAGCATCGATTTTACAATTCGTCGAAGTGTAGACGAGAGAAAGGTGGAAACTTTTTTCTCAGAACTGCGCGAAAACTTGTATTCCGGCTAAGAACAACGGGATACATTGATTTAGATCGAAACTAGCAAGATTCACGAGCATCGATTTTACAATTCGTCGAAGTGTAGACGAGAGAAAGGTGGAAACTTTTTCTCAGAACTGCGCGAAAACTTGTATTCCGGCTAAGAACAACGGGATACATTGATTTAGATCGAAACTAGCAAGATTCACGAGCATCGATTTTACAATTCGTCGAAGTGTAGACGAGAGAAAGGTGGAAACTTTTTTTTCAGAACTGCGCGAAAACTTGTATTCCGGCTAAGAACAACGGGATACATTGATTTAGATCGAAACTAGCAAGATTCACGAGCATCGATTTTACAAGTCGTCGATGAGTAGACGAGAGAAAGGTGTAAACTTTTTCTCTCAGAACTGCGCGAAAACTTGTATTCCGGCTCAAAACAACGGGATACATCGTTTTAGATCGAAACTAGCAAGATTCACGAGCATCGATTTTACAATTCGTCGAAGTGTAGACGAGAGAAAGGTGGAAACTTTTTTCTCAGAACGGCGCGAAAACTTGTATTCCGGCTAAGAACAACGGGATACATTGATTTAGATCGAAACTAGCAAGATTCAGGAGCATCGATTTACAAGTCGTCGAACAGTAGACGAGAGAAAGGTGTAAACTTTTTCTCTCAGAACTGCGCGAAAACTTGTATTCCGGCTCAAAACAACGGGATACATCGTTTTAGATCGAAACTAGCAAGATTCACGAGCATCGATTTTACAATTCGTCGAAGTGTAGACGAGAGAAAGGTGGAATCTTTTTTCTCAGAACTGCGCGAAAACTTGTATTCCGGCTAAGAACAACGGGATACATTGATTTAGATCGAAACTAGCAAGATTCACGAGCATCGATTTTACAATTCGTCGAAGTGTAGACGAGAGAAAGGTGGAAACTTTTTTCGCAGAACTGCGCGAAAACTTGTATTCCGGCTAAGAACAACGGGATACATTTTTTTAGATCAAAACTAGCAAGAATAACGAGCATCGATTTTACAATTCGTCGAAGTGTAGCCGAGAGAAAGGTGGAAACTTTTTTCTCAGAACTGCGCGAAAACTTGTATTCCGGCTAAGAACAACGGGATACATTGATTTAGATCGAAACTAGCAAGATTCACGAGCATCGATTTTACAATTCGTCGAAGTGTAGACGAGAGAAAGGTGGAATCTTTTTTCTCAGAACTGCGCGAAAACTTGTATTCCGGCTAAGAACAACGGGATACATTGATTTAGATCGAAACTAGCAAGATTCACGAGCATCAATTTTACAATTCGTCGAAGTGTAGACGAGAGAAAGGTTTATTTATTTATTTATTTATTAGTTACCTGCATCGCCCCGCAGGGCATTACAGCAGGGGGGTACAGACTTCATTTATAGGTATTAAGCAATTATTGCAGTGCATGGAAAAATGCTTCGTTAGATGTAATACATACAATGCTCGATGGCAAACTGTTCCAGTCCCGAACAGTTCTAACAAAAAAAGAATAACGCAAGACGTCACCCCTGCAAGAAAATTCTCTGACCTTCAAACAGTGGTCTAGTCGCTTTGATATATAATGAGGTGCCTGGATATATTGTTCGCGGTTTATGCCAGTTTTTGAATAATAAATCTCATGGAAAAATTTCAATCTGATGTACCTTCTACGGTCCTTCAACTCTTGCCAGTTAAGTTTTCGTTTGCTTTCCGTCATACTAACTTGCCAATTATAATTACCAAGAACAAATCTAACTGCCCTATTCTGAATTTTTCCTAATTTTCCTACACACTCAGATGTGTGTGGGTCCCAGCAAACACATCCATATTCAAGTATGGAGCGTACGTAACTGAAATACAGCTGTGTTTTTAAGTTACTTGGTAAATGGCTAAAATTCCGCCGTAGAAAACTCAAACGTGACGCTGCCTTATTCGCAATATAATTAATGTGCTTATTCCATCGTAAGTCCGATGTAAAAAAGACGCCTAGATATTTAAATGACTTGCTTATGTTGAGAGTAAGATCAATAATTCTATACCTATACGGATGATTAGCACGTTTTCTTGTGAAGGTGACGTGAACAGTTTTGTTTATATTTAAGGACATGTCCCAACGTACACACCAGTCTGCCACAGTATCTAAATCAGTTTGCAGGATTTGTGAATCAGAAGTGGAATTTACTACTCTGTAAACAACACAATCATCGGCAAACATCCTGAATGAAGACTGTATGCCAACTGAAATATCATTAATATACAGCAAAAACAAAAGTGGTCCCAATACTGAGCCTTGGGGAACTCCCGACGTAACTGGTGCATACTGTGAAGAAATACCGTTCAGAACAACAGCCTGCCTTCGTAACGACAGATATTCTGCAATCCACGCAATTATTTTACAATCCAGGTTATACGCTTTCAATTTGGAGAGAAGAAGACTGTGCGCGACAACATCAAATGCCTTGCGGAAATCCAAGAAAACGCAGTCCACAATTTGTTGCTTATCGATTGCCGATGCCAAATCATGAACGAACTCCACCAGCTGCGTATTGCAGGAAACTCCACGCCTGAAACCATGTTGACTAGTGCATAAGAGATTGTGTTTGGTGAGATGGGCCATAACGCAACTATATATTACATGCTCCATAATTTTACAGGTTATGCTGGTTAAGGAAACGGGTCTGTAGTTCTGAACGGAGTTTCGCATACCACTCTTATGTATGGGCACGACACGCGCTACCTTCCAATCAGCAGGCAAGTCGGTTTCATTAAGAGACTTCTGGAACAGCCGGGTGAAATACAGACATAATGTATCCGCACAATTCCTTAAAATTGCGGCAGGAATGTCATCAGGGCCACAAGCCTTAGCCTGATTCAAATCCTTCAATAATTTACGCACACCGTCAACACAAAAAGTAACTTCCGGCATGCAATCTATTTCAAGAGGTAATGCAAAACAGACAGAACGTGAACTAGGTGGCAAAAACACAGATGAAAAATAACGGCTAAACATTTCAACTTTAGCCTCATCATCATGGATGATTAACTCATCATTTTTCAGAGCAGGTACTGAGCTGTCATCCTTACCATTACGCTTCACATATCTCCAAAATTCTTTGGTATCTTTGACAAGTTTTTCTCCTAAATTCGAAAAATACAAGTCTTTAGCGATGTGAGACTTCTGTCTGAATTCATTTTTTATTGTTTTCAGCAAGGCCAAACACTCTGGCGATTTAGACAACTTGTATCTTCGATACATTCGTCGCTGTCTGCGAACAAGGGCACGTAACTCGGTGTTAAACCAGGGTTTATCTCGAGCTCTCTTACTTGATATAACGCTTAATGGAACAAAAGCTTCACGTAATTCGAACAATTTCTGTTTGAATGTACTCCATAGCTGTTCGATATTTAAGTTATCCGCGAGTTCATCAAAAGTTGGAAAGAACGAATCGAAAGCAGCGCTAATCGCCTCGTAGTTGGCCCTGCTGTAGACATAAATCTTTCGCCTAGGTGGTTTTGCAACCTTCACGTAGTGAACTATTAAATCTGCTAGAATAATATTGTGGTCGCTCAAACCAGGCAACACTTGTACATTGCATACAACATCAGGCACGTTACACAGCAAGAGGTCGAGTACGTGACCAGTTCCGTCCGTTCGTGATGGCTCATGCACATACTGACAAAAGGTGTTGGAATCTAAAATGTCAAAAAAAGTTGAGTATAGATTCCCTCGAGCTATATCTCTTGGTTCGTTAGCTGACCAGTCAATGTCTGGAAGGTTAAAGTCCCCCCCTAAAACAAGGCATTCAGTGTTAATGGTTTCAAGAAAATGAGATAAGCCAACTAGCGGCTTTACAGAAGGACCAGGAGGCCTATAAAATGACCCAAGAACTATTGCTTTCCCGTTCGGCAGTCGTACTTTGCAAACAACCAATTCAGTTTCACTATCAGAGAATTCCATTTGAGCGCACGGGACACTTTTATGGACCAAAATAAACACTCCTCCGCCACGTGCACAACGGTCGCGACGAAAACACTCGTACGTGTCAGGAAATATTTCAGCGCTTGAGATGGTAGGATCGAGCCACGATTCTGTTCCCAAAACAAAGGTCGGTTGCACGGTACGAAGAAGAAAGTGAAAGTCATCAACCTTATTTTTTATACTGCGGCAATTGATTGACAAAATGCTGACCGGGCACATCGCAGAATGAACAGTGGTTTGTCATTGTTCCCGTACGGTGCCGGCTTCACTGTCCCATTGGAAACGCCTACTACCCAAATGAAGCGTATCATATTTCAGAACTGCTTTCACGCCTTTTTCGCCATTTTGCTTGGCATAATCCCATAATTTCTTTCTCCTATCACGGAGAGTACGGGAAAAGTCTTCAGATATAGCAACACTGGATCCCTTGAGCTTGAATGCCTTTGCAAGCACAGCCTGGCGGTCTTTAAAGGAATTGAAGCGCACAATGATAGGCCGATTTTTTCCTTGGGAGAATTTACCCAGCCTATGAGCACGTTCAATAGACACGGAAGACAATTCCAGCCTCTCAGTGCACTGACTTATGATAAGCTCCTCAGACTTGGCTGCCGTCTCACTGTCATCAGAATCAGTTAAGCCGTAAAAAATCAAGTTATTACGCCTTCCACGATTTTCCAAATCGTCTATTTTTGCAATCATGCTTGTCAGAACTTCATGATCTTTTCGTTGTTGATCTTCAACGTTGGCTAGAGCTGTTTCAATTGCGTCAATTTTTCCTAACTTAGTTTCCAATACAACAAGCCGGGCTTTTACGTCAGTTACGTCCGCGGTAAGCTGCGATAACTTGGAAAGAATTGTGGTTTGACCATTCAACAGCTCTCGAAATTGTTCAGCTGTTGCTGGGCCAGGGTTACTCTCAATATCCCCGCCACAAAGCAACAAGATTAGTAGATAAAACGCTGGGCTACGAAAAACTGAAAAATTCCTCTTAACATACAGACGATTTGACAGCACAAAACCGCGTGGCTTACAGGAAAAAGTAAGATAAAGCATTTGGGGTGGAACCGGCAAAATGTAGCGCGACGGTTTCAAAGGGTGGAATCTTTTTTCTCAGAACTGCGCGAAAACTTGTACTCCGGCTAAGAACAACGGGATACATTGTTTTAGATCGAAACTAGCAAGATTCACGAGCATCGATTTTACAATTCGTCGAAGTGTAGACGAGAGAAAGGTGGAATCTTTTTTCTCAGAACTGCGCGAAAACTTGTATTCCGGCTAAGAACAACGGGATACATTGATTTAGATCGAAACTAGCAAGATTCACGAGCATCGATTTTACAATTCGTCGAAGTGTAGACGAGAGAAAGGTGGAATCTTTTTTCTCAGAACTGCGCGAAAACTTGTACTCCGGCTAAGAACAACGGGATACATTGTTTTAGATCGAAACTAGCAAGATTCACGAGCATCGATTTTACAATTCGTCGAAGTGTAGACGAGAGAAAGGTGGAATCTTTTTTCTCAGAACTGCGCGAAAACTTGTATTCCGGCTAAGAACAACGGGATACATTGATTTAGATCGAAACTAGCAAGATTCACGAGCATCGATTTTACAATTCGTCGAAGTGTAGACGAGAGAAAGGTGGAATCTTTTTTCTCAGAACTGCGCGAAAACTTGTATTCCGGCTAAGAACAACGGGATACATTGATTTAGATCGAAACTAGCAAGATTCACGAGCATCGATTTTACAATTCGTCGAAGTGTAGACGAGAGAAAGGTGGAATCTTTTTTCTCAGAACTGCGCGAAAACTTGTATTCCGGCTAAGAACAACGGGATACATTGTTTTAGATCGAAACTAGCAAGATTCACGAGCATCGATTTTACAATTCGTCGAAGTGTAGACGAGAGAAAGGTGGAATCTTTTTTCTCAGAACTGCGCGAAAACTTGTATTCCGGCTAAGAACAACGGGATACATTGTTTTAGATCGAAACTAGCAAGATTCACGAGCATCGATTTTACAATTCGTCGAAGTGTAGACGAGAGAAAGGTGGAATCTTTTTTCTCAGAACTGCGCGAAAACTTGTATTCCGGCTAAGAACAACGGGATACATTGATTTAGATCGAAACTAGCAAGATTCACGAGCATCGATTTTACAATTCGTCGAAGTGTAGACGAGAGAAAGGTGGAATCTTTTTTCTCAGAACTGCGCGAAAACTTGTATTCCGGCTAAGAACAACGGGATACATTGATTTAGATCGAAACTAGCAAGATTCACGAGCATCGATTTTACAATTCGTCGAAGTGTAGACGAGAGAAAGGTGGAATCTTTTTTCTCAGAACTGCGCGAAAACTTGTATTCCGGCTAAGAACAACGGGATACATTGTTTTAGATCGAAACTAGCAAGATTCACGAGCATCGATTTTACAATTCGTCGAAGTGTAGACGAGAGAAAGGTGGAATCTTTTTTCTCAGAACTGCGCGAAAACTTGTATTCCGGCTAAGAACAACGGGATACATTGTTTTAGATCGAAACTAGCAAGATTCACGAGCATCGATTTTACAATTCGTCGAAGTGTAGACGAGAGAAAGGTGGAATCTTTTTTCTCAGAACTGCGCGAAAACTTGTATTCCGGCTAAGAACAACGGGATACATTGATTTAGATCGAAACTAGCAAGATTCACGAGCATCGATTTTACAATTCGTCGAAGTGTAGACGAGAGAAAGGTGGAAACTTTTTCTCAGAACTGCGCGAAAACTTGTATTCCGGCTAAGAACAACGGGATACATTGATTTAGATCGAAACTAGCAAGATTCACGAGCATCGATTTTACAAGTCGTCGAAGTGTAGACGAGAGAAAGGTGGAAACTTTTTTCTCAGAGCTGCGCGAAAACTTGTATTCCGGCTAAGAACAACGGGATACATTGATTTAGATCGAAACTAGCAAGATTCACGAGCATAGATTTTACAAGTCGTCGAAGAGTAGACGAGAGAAAGGTGTAAACTTTTTCTCTCAGAACTGCGCGAAAACTTGTATTCCGGCTCAAAACAACGGGATACATTGTTTTAGTTCGAAACTAGCAAGATTCACGAGCATCGATTTTACAATTCGTCGAAGTGTAGACGAGAGAAAGGTGGAATCTTTTTTTCTCAGAACTGCGCGAAAACTTGTATTCCGGCTAAGAACAACGGGATACATTGATTTAGATCGAAACTAGCAAGATTCACGAGCATCGATTTTACAATTCGTCGAAGTGTAGACGAGAGAAAGGTGGAAACTTTTTTCTCAGTACTGCCCAAAAATTTTTATTCCGGCTAAGAACAACGGGATACATTGATTTAGATCGAAACTAGCAAGATTCACGAGCATCGATTTTACAATTCGTCGAAGTGTAGACGAGAGAAAGGTGGAAACTTTTTTCTCAGAACTGCGCGAAAACTTGTATTCCGGCTAAGAACAACGGGATACATTGATTTAGATCGAAACTAGCAAGATTCACGAGCATCGATTTTACAATTCGTCGAAGTGTAGACGAGAGAAAGGTGGAATCTTTTTTCTCAGAACTGCGCGAAAACTTGTATTCCGGCTAAGAACAACGGGATACATTGATTTAGATCGAAACTAGCAAGATTCACGAGCATCGATTTTACAATTCGTCGAAGTGTAGACGAGAAAAAGGTGGAAACTTTTTTCTCAGAACTGCGCGAAAACTTGTATTCCGGCTAAGAACAACGGGATACATTGATTTAGATCGAAACTAGCAAGATTCACGAGCATCGATTTTACAATTCGTCGAAGTGTAGACGAGAGAAAGGTGGAAACTTTTTTCTCAGAACTGCGCGAAAACTTGTATTCCGGCTAAGAACAACGGGATACATTGATTTAGATCGAAACTAGCAAGATTCACGAGCATCGATTTTACAATTCGTCGAAGTGTAGACGAGAGAAGGTGGAAACTTTTTTCTCTAGAACTGCGCGAAAACTTGTATTCCGGCTAAGAACAACGGGATATATTGATTTAGATCGAAACTAGCAAGATTCACGAGCATCGATTTTACAATTCGTCGAAGTGTAGACGAGAGAAAGGTGGAAACCTTTTTCTCAGAACTGCGCGAAAACTTGTATTCCGGCTAAGAACAACGGGATACATTGATTTAGATCGAAACTAGCAAGATTCACGAGCATCGATTTTACAATTCGTCGAAGTGTAGACGAGAGAAAGGTGGAAACTTTTTTCTCAGAACTGCGCGAAAACTTGTATTCCGGCTAAGAACAACGGGATATATTGATTTAGATCGAAACTAGCAAGATTCACGAGCATCGATTTTACAATTCGTCGAAGTGTAGACGAGAGAAAGGTGGAAACTTTTTTCTCAGACTGCGCGAAAACTTGTATTCCGGCTAAGAACAACGGGATACATTGATTTAGATCGAAACTAGCAAGATTCACGAGCATCGATTTTACAATTCGTCGAAGTGTAGACGAGAGAAAGGTGGAAACGTTTTTCTCAGAACTGCGCGAAAACTTGTATTCCGGCTAAGACAACGGGATACATTGATTTAGATCGAAACTAGCAAGATTCACGAGCATCGATTTTACAATTCGTCGAGTGTAGCCGAGAGAAAGGTGGAAACTTTTTTCTCAGAACTGCGCGAAAACTTGTATTCCGGCTAAGAACAACGGGATACATTGATTTAGATCGAAACTAGCAAGATTCACGAGCATCGATTTTACAATTCGTCGAAGTGTAGACGAGAGAAAGGTGGAAACTTTTTTCTCAGAACTGCCGCCGAAAACTTGTATTCCGGCTAAGAACAACGGGATACATTGATTTAGATCGAAACTAGCAAGATTCACGAGCATCGATTTTACAATTCGTCGAAGTGTAGACGAGAGAAAGGTGGAAACTTTTTTCTCAGAACTGCGCGAAAACTTGTATTCCGGCTAAGAACAACGGGATACATTGATTTAGATCGAAACTAGCAAGATTCACGAGCATCAATTTTACAAATCGTCGAAGAGTAGACGAGAGAAAGGTGTAAACTTTTTCTCTCAGAACTGCGCGAAAACTTGTATTCCGGCTCAAACAACGGGATACATCGTTTTAGATCGAAACTAGCAAGATTCACGAGCATCGATTTTACAATTCGTCGAAGTGTAGACGAGAGAAAGGTGGAAACTTTTTTCTCAGAACTGCGCGAAAACTTGTATTCCGGCTAAGAACAACGGGATATATTGATTTAGATCGAAACTAGCAAGATTCAGGAGCATCGATTTACAAGTCGTCGAACAGTAGACGAGAGAAAGGTGTAAACTTTTTCTCTCAGAACTGCGCGGAAAACTTGTATTCCGGCTCAAACAACGGGATACATCGTTTTAGATCGAAACTAGCAAGATTCACGAGCATCGATTTTACAATTCGTCGAAGTGTAGACGAGAGAAAGGTGGAATCTTTTTTCTCAGAACTTCGCGAAAACTTGTATCCGGCTAAAAACAACGGGATACATTGATTTAGATCGAAACTAGCAAGATTCACGAGCATCGATTTTACAATTCGTGGAAGTGGTAGACGAGAGAAAGGTGGAATCTTTTTTCTCAGAACTGCGCGAAAACTTGTATTCCGGCTAAGAACAACGGGATACATTGATTTAGATCGAAACTAGCAAGATTCACGAGCATCGATTTTACAATTCGTCGAAGTGTAGACGAGAAAAAGGTGGAAACTTTTTTCTCAGAACTGCGGGAAAACTTGTATTCCGGCTAAGAACAACGGGATACATTGATTTAGATCGAAACTAGCAAGATTCACGAGCATCGATTTTACTATTCGTCGAAGTGTAGACGAGAGAAAGGTGGAAACTTTTTTTCTCAGAACTGCGCGAAAACTTGTATTCCGGCTAAGAACAACGGGATACATTGATTTAGATCGAAAATAGCAAGATTCACGAGCATCGATTTTACAATTCGTCGAAGTGTAGACGAGAGAAAGGTGGAAACTTTTTCTCAGAACTGCGCGAAAACTTGTATTCCGGCTAAGAACAACGGGATATATTGATTTAGATCGAAACTAGCAAGATTCACGAGCATCGATTTTACAATTCGTCGAAGTGTAGACGAGAGAAAGGTGGAAACCTTTTTCTCAGAACTGCGCGAAAACTTGTATTCCGTCTAAGAACAACTGGATACATTGATTTAGATCGAAACTAGCAAGATTCACGAGCATCGATTTTACAATTCGTCGAAGTGTAGACGAGAGAAAGGTGGAAACTTTTTTCTCAGAACTGCGCGAAAACTTGTATTCCGGCTAAGAACAACGGGATACATTGATTTAGATCGAAACTAGCAAGATTCACGAGCATCGATTTTACAATTCGTCGAAGTGTAGACGAGAGAAAGGTGGAAACGTTTTTCTCAGAACTGCGCGAAAACTTGTATTCCGGCTAAGAACAACGGGATACATTGATTTAGATCGAAACTAGCAAGATTCACGAGCATCGATTTTACAATTCGTCGAAGTGTAGCCGAGAGAAAGGTGGAAACTTTTTTCTCAGAACTGCGCGAAAACTTGTATTCCGGCTAAGAACAACGGGATACATTGATTTAGATCGAAACTAGCAAGATTCACGAGCATCGATTTTACAATTCGTCGAAGTGTAGACGAGAGAAAGGTGGAAACGTTTTTCTCAGAACTGCGCGAAAACTTGTATTCCGGCTAAGAACAACGGGATACATTGATTTAGATCGAAACTAGCAAGATTCAGGAGCATCGATTTACAAGTCGTCGAACAGTAGACGAGAGAAAGGTGTAAACTTTTTCTCTCAGAACTGCGCGAAAACTTGTATTCCGGCTCAAAACAACGGGATACATCGTTTTAGATCGAAACTAGCAAGATTCACGAGCATCGATTTTACAATTCGTCGAAGTGTAGACGAGAGAAAGGTGGAATCTTTTTTCTCAGAACTTCGCGAAAACTTGTATTCCGGCTAAAAACAACGGGATACATTGATTTAGATCGAAACTAGCAAGATTCACGAGCATCGATTTTACAATTCGTCGAAGTGTAGACGAGAGAAAGGTGGAATCTTTTTTCTCAGAACTGCGCGAAAACTTGTATTCCGGCTAAGAACAACGGGATACATTGATTTAGATCGAAACTAGCAAGATTCACGAGCATCGATTTTACAATTCGTCGAAGTGTAGACGAGAGAAAGGTGGAAACTTTTTTCGCAGAACTGCGCGAAAACTTGTATTCCGGCTAAGAACAACGGGATACATTTTTTTAGATCGAAACTAGCAAGATTCACGAGCATCGATTTTACAATTCGTCGAAGTGTAGACGAGAGAAAGGTGGAAACTTTTTTCTCAGAACTGCGCGAAAACTTGTATTCCGGCTAAGAACAACGGGATACATTGATTTAGATCGAAACTAGCAAGATTCACGAGCAGCGATTTTACAATTCGTCGAAGTGTAGACGAGAGAAAGGTGGAAACTTTTTTCTCAGAACTGCGCGAAAACTTGTATTCCGGCTAAGAACAACGGGATATATTGATTTAGATCGAAACTAGCAAGATTCACGAGCATCGATTTTACAATTCGTCGAAGTGTAGACGAGAGAAAGGTGGAAACCTTTTTCTCAGAACTGCGCGAAAACTTGTATTCCGGCTAAGAACAACTGGATACATTGATTTAGATCGAAACTAGCAAGATTCACGAGCATCGATTTTACAATTCGTCGAAGTGTAGACGAGAGAAAGGTGGAAACTTTTTTCTCAGAACTGCGCGAAAACTTGTATTCCGGCTAAGAACAACGGGATACATTGATTTAGATCGAAACTAGCAAGATTCACGAGCATCGATTTTACAATTCGTCGAAGTGTAGACGAGAGAAAGGTGGAAACGTTTTTCTCAGAACTGCGCGAAAACTTGTATTCCGGCTAAGAACAACGGGATACATTGATTTAGATCGAAACTAGCAAGATTCACGAGCATCGATTTTACAATTCGTCGAAGTGTAGCCGAGAGAAAGGTGGAAACGTTTTTCTCAGAACTGCGCGAAAACTTGTATTCCGGCTAAGAACAACGGGATACATTGATTTAGATCGAAACTAGCAAGATTCACGAGCATCGATTTTACAATTCGTCGAAGTGTAGACGAGAGAAAGGTGGAAACGTTTTTCTCAGAACTGCGCGAAAACTTGTATTCCGGCTAAGAACAACGGGATACATTGATTTAGATCGAAACTAGCAAGATTCACGAGCATCGATTTTACAATTCGTCGAAGTGTAGACGAGAGAAAGGTGGAAACTTTTTTCTCAGAACTGCGCGAAAACTTGTATTCCGGCTAAGAACAACGGGATACATTGATTTAGATCGAAACTAGCAAGATTCACGAGCATCGATTTTACAATTCGTCGAAGTGTAGACGAGAGAAAGGTGGAAACGTTTTTCTCAGAACTGCGCGAAAACTTGTATTCCGGCTAAGAACAACGGGATACATTGATTTAGATCGAAACTAGCAAGATTCACGAGCATCGATTTTACAATTCGTCGAAGTGTAGCCGAGAGAAAGGTGGAAACTTTTTTCTCAGAACTGCGCGAAAACTTGTATTCCGGCTAAGAACAACGGGATACATTGATTTAGATCGAAACTAGCAAGATTCACGAGCATCGATTTTACAATTCGTCGAAGTGTAGACGAGAGAAAGGTGGAAACGTTTTTCTCAGAACTGCGCGAAAACTTGTATTCCGGCTAAGAACAACGGGATACATTGATTTAGATCGAAACTAGCAAGATTCACGAGCATCGATTTTACAATTCGTCGAAGTGTAGCCGAGAGAAAGGTGGAAACTTTTTTCTCAGAACTGCGCGAAAACTTGTATTCCGGCTAAGAACAACGGGATACATTGATTTAGATCGAAACTAGCAAGATTCACGAGCATCGATTTTACAATTCGTCGAAGTGTAGACGAGAGAAAGGTGGAAACTTTTTTCTCAGAACTGCGCGAAAACTTGTATTCCGGCTAAGAACAACGGGATACATTGATTTAGATCGAAACTAGCAAGATTCACGAGCATCGATTTTACAATTCGTCGAAGTGTAGACGAGAGAAAGGTGGAAACTTTTTTCTCAGAACTGCGCGAAAACTTGTATTCCGGCTAAGAACAACGGGATACATTGATTTAGATCGAAACTAGCAAGATTCACGAGCATCGATTTTACAAGTCGTCGAAGAGTAGACGAGAGAAAGGTGTAAACTTTTTCTCTCAGAACTGCGCGAAAACTTGTATTCCGGCTCAAAACAACGGGATACATCGTTTTAGATCGAAACTAGCAAGATTCACGAGCATCGATTTTACAATTCGTCGAAGTGTAGACGAGAGAAAGGTGGAAACTTTTTTCTCAGAACTGCGCGAAAACTTGTATTCCGGCTAAGAACAACGGGATAAATTGATTTAGATCGAAACTAGCAAGATTCAGGAGCATCGATTTACAAGTCGTCGAACAGTAGACGAGAGAAAGGTGTAAACTTTTTCTCTCAGAACTGCGCGAAAACTTGTATTCCGGCTCAAAACAACGGGATACATCGTTTTAGATCGAAACTAGCAAGATTCACGAGCATCGATTTTACAATTCGTCGAAGTGTAGACGAGAGAAAGGTGGAATCTTTTTTCTCAGAACTGCGCGAAAACTTGTATTCCGGCTAAAAACAACGGGATACATTGATTTAGATCGAAACTAGCAAGATTCACGAGCATCGATTTTACAATTCGTCGAAGTGTAGACGAGAGAAAGGTGGAATCTTTTTTCTCAGAACTGCGCGAAAACTTGTATTCCGGCTAAGAACAACGGGATACATTGATTTAGATCGAAACTAGCAAGATTCACGAGCATCGATTTTACAATTCGTCGAAGTGTAGACGAGAGAAAGGTGGAAACTTTTTTCGCAGAACTGCGCGAAAACTTGTATTCCGGCTAAGAACAACGGGATACATTTTTTTAGATCGAAAATAGCAAGATTCACGAGCATCGATTTTACAATTCGTCGAAGTGTAGACGAGAGAAAGGTGGAAACTTTTTTCTCAGAACTGCGCGAAAACTTGTATTCCGGCTAAGAACAACGGGATACATTGATTTAGATCGAAACTAGCAAGATTCACGAGCATCGATTTTACAATTCGTCGAAGTGTAGACGAGAGAAAGGTGGAATCTTTTTTCTCAGAACTGCGCGAAAACTTGTATTCCGGCTAAGAACAACGGGATACATTGATTTAGATCGAAACTAGCAAGATTCACGAGCATCAATTTTACAATTCGTCGAAGTGTAGACGAGAGAAAGGTTTATTTATTTATTTATTTATTAGTTACCTGCATCGCCCCGCAGGGCATTACAGCAGGGGGGTACAGACTTCATTTATAGCTATAAAGCAATTATTGCAGTGCATGGAAAAATGCTTCGTTAGATGTAATACATACAATGCTCGATGGCAAACTGTTCCAGTCCCGAACAGTTCTAACAAAAAAAGAATAACGCAAGACGTCACCCCTGCAAGAAAATTCTCTGACCTTCAAACAGTGGTCTAGTCGCTTTGATATATAATGAGGTGCCTGGATATATTGTTCGCGGTTTATGCCAGTTTTTGAATAATAAATCTCATGGAAAAATTTCAATCTGATGTACCTTCTACGGTCCTTCAACTCTTGCCAGTTAAGTTTTCGTTTGCTTTCCGTCATACTAACCTGCCAATTATAATTACCAAGAACAAATCTAACTGCCCTATTCTGAATTTTCCCTAATTTTCCTACACACTCAGATGTGTGTGGGTCCCAACAAACACATCCATATTCAAGTATGGAGCGTACGTAACTGAAATACAGCTGTGTTTTTAAGTTACTTGGTAAATGGCTAAAATTCCGCCGTAGAAAACTCAAACGTGACGCTGCCTTATTCGCAATATAATTAATGTGCTTATTCCATCGTAAGTCCGATGTAAAAAAGACGCCTAGATATTTAAATGACTTGCTTATGTTGAGAGTAAGATCATTAATTCTATACCTATACGGATGATTAGCACGTTTTCTTGTGAAGGTGACGTGAACAGTTTTGTTTATATTTAAGGACATGTCCCAACGTACACACCAGTCTGCCACAGTATCTAAATCAGTTTGCAGGATTTGTGAATCAGAAGTGGAATTTACTACTCTGTAAACAACACAATCATCGGCAAACATCCTGAATGAAGACTGTATGCCAACTGAAATATCATTAATATACAGCAAAAACAAAAGTGGTCCCAATACTGAGCCTTGGGGAACTCCCGACGTAACTGGTGCATACTGTGAAGAAATACCGTTCAGAACAACAGCCTGCCTTCGTAACGACAGATATTCTGCAATCCACGCAATTATTTTACAATCCAGGTTATACGCTTTCAATTTGGAGAGAAGAAGACTGTGCGCGACAACATCAAATGCCTTGCGGAAATCCAAGAAAACGCAGTCCACAATTTGTTGCTTATCGATTGCCGATGCCAAATCATGAACGAACTCCACCAGCTGCGTATTGCAGGAAAATCCACGCCTGAAAGGAGGTTGACTAGTGCATAAGAGATTGTGTTTGGTGAGATGGGCCATAACGCAACTATATATTACATGCTCCATAATTTTACAGGTTATGCTGGTTAAGGAAACGGGTCTGTAGTTCTGAACGGAGTTTCGCATACCACTCTTATGTATGGGCACGACACGCGCTACCTTCCAATCAGCAGGCAAGTCGGTTTCATTAAGAGACTTCTGGAACAGCCGGGTGAAATACAGACATAATGTATCCGCACAATTCCTTAAAATTGCGGCAGGAATGTCATCAGGGCCACAAGCCTTAGCCTGATTCAAATCCTTCAATAATTTACGCACACCGTCAACACAAAAAGTAACTTCCGGCATGCAATCTATTTCAAGAGGTAATGCAAAACAGACAGAACGTGAACTAGGTGGCAAAAACACAGATGAAAAATAACGGCTAAACATTTCAACTTTAGCCTCATCATCATGGATGATTAACTCATCATTTTTCAGAGCAGGTACTGAGCTGTCATCCTTACCATTACGCTTCACATATCTCCAAAATTCTTTGGTATCTTTGACAAGTTTTTCTCCTAAATTCGAAAAATACAAGTCTTTAGCGATGTGAGACTTCTGTCTGAATTCATGTTTTATTGTTTTCAGCAAGGCCAAACACTCTGGCGATTTAGACAACTTGTATCTTCGATACATTCGTCGCTGTCTGCGAACAAGGGCACGTAACTCGGTGTTAAACCAGGGTTTATCTCGAGCTCTCTTACTTGATATAACGCTTAATGGAACAAAAGCTTCACGTAATTCGAACAATTTCTGTTTGAATGTACTCCATAGCTGTTCGATATTTAAGTTATCCGCGAGTTCATCAAAAGTTGGAAAGAACGAATCGAAAGCAGCGCTAATCGCCTCGTAGTTGGCCCTGCTGTAGACATAAATCTTTCGCCTAGGTGGTTTTGCAACCTTCACGTAGTGAACTATTAAATCTGCTAGAATAATATTGTGGTCGCTCAAACCAGGCAACACTTGTACATTGCATACAACATCAGGCACGTTACACAGCAAGAGGTCGAGTACGTGACCAGTTCCGTCCGTTCGTGATGGCTCATGCACATACTGACAAAAGGTGTTGGAATCTAAAATGTCAAAAAAAGTTGAGTATAGATTCCCTCGAGCTATATCTCTTGGTTCGTTAGCTGACCAGTCAATGTCTGGAAGGTTAAAGTCCCCCCCCTAAAACAAGGCATTCAGTGTTAATGGTTTCAAGAAAATGAGATAAGCCAACTAGCGGCTTTACAGAAGGACCAGGAGGCCTATAAAATGACCCAAGAACTATTGCTTTCCCGTTCGGCAGTCGTACTTTGCAAACAACCAATTCCGTTTCACTATCAGAGAATTCCATTTGAGCGCACGGGACACTTTTATGGACCAAAATAAACACTCCTCCGCCACGTGCACAACGGTCGCGACGAAAACACTCGTACGTGTCAGGAAATATTTCAGCGCTTGAGATGGTAGGATCGAGCCACGATTCTGTTCCCAAAACAAAGGTCGGTTGCACGGTACGAAGAAGAAAGTGAAAGTCATCAACCTTATTTTTTATACTGCGGCAATTGATTGACAAAATGCTGACCGGGCACATCGCAGAATGAACAGTGGTTTGTCATTGTTCCCGTACGGTGCCGGCTTCACTGTCCCATTGGAAACGCCTACTACCCAAATGAAGCGTATCATATTTCAGAACTGCTTTCACGCCTTTTTCGCCATTTTGCTTGGCATAATCCCATAATTTCTTTCTCCTATCACGGAGAGTACGGGAAAAGTCTTCAGATATAGCAACACTGGATCCCTTGAGCTTGAATGCATTTGCAAGCACAGCCTGGCGGTCTTTAAAGGAATTGAAGCGCACAATGATAGGCCGATTTTTTCCTTGGGAGAATTTACCCAGCCTATGAGCACGTTCAATAGACACGGAAGACAATTCCAGCCTCTCAGTGCACTGACTTATGATAAGCTCCTCAGACTTGGCTGCCGTCTCACTGTCATCAGAATCAGTTAAGCCGTAAAAAATCAAGTTATTACGCCTTCCACGATTTTCCAAATCGTCTATTTTTGCAATCATGCTTGTCAGAACTTCATGATCTTTTCGTTGTTGATCTTCAACGTTGGCTAGAGCTGTTTCAATTGCGTCAATTTTTCCTAACTTAGTTTCCAATACAACAAGCCGGGCTTTTACGTCAGTTACGTCCGCGGTAAGCTGCGATAACTTGGAAAGAATTGTGGTTTGACCATTCAACAGCTCTCGAAATTGTTCAGCTGTTGCTGGGCCAGGGTTACTCTCAATATCCCCGCCACAAAGCAACAAGATTAGAAGATAAAACGCTGGGCTACGAAAAACTGAAAAATGCCTCTTAACATACAGACGATTTGACAGCACAAAACCGCGTGGCTTACAGGAAAAAGTAAGATAAAGCATTTGGGGTGGAACCGGCAAAATGTAGCGCGACGGTTTCAAAGGGTGGAATCTTTTTTCTCAGAACTGCGCGAAAACTTGTATTCCGGCTAAGAACAACGGGATACATTGTTTTAGATCGAAACTAGCAAGATTCACGAGCATCGATTTTACAATTCGTCGAAGTGTAGACGAGAGAAAGGTGGAATCTTTTTTCTCAGAACTGCGCGAAAACTTGTATTCCGGCTAAGAACAACGGGATACATTGATTTAGATCGAAACTAGCAAGATTCACGAGCATCGATTTTACAATTCGTCGAAGTGTAGACGAGAGAAAGGTGGAATCTTTTTTCTCAGAACTGCGCGAAAACTTGTATTCCGGCTAAGAACAACGGGATACATTGTTTTAGATCGAAACTAGCAAGATTCACGAGCATCGATTTTACAATTCGTCGAAGTGTAGACGAGAGAAAGGTGGAATCTTTTTTCTCAGAACTGCGCGAAAACTTGTATTCCGGCTAAGAACAACGGGATACATTGATTTAGATCGAAACTAGCAAGATTCACGAGCATCGATTTTACAATTCGTCGAAGTGTAGACGAGAGAAAGGTGGAATCTTTTTTCTCAGAACTGCGCGAAAACTTGTATTCCGGCTAAGAACAACGGGATACATTGATTTAGATCGAAACTAGCAAGATTCACGAGCATCGATTTTACAATTCGTCGAAGTGTAGACGAGAGAAAGGTGGAATCTTTTTTCTCAGAACTGCGCGAAAACTTGTATTCCGGCTAAGAACAACGGGATACATTGTTTTAGATCGAAACTAGCAAGATTCACGAGCATCGATTTTACAATTCGTCGAAGTGTAGACGAGAGAAAGGTGGAATCTTTTTTCGCAGAACTGCGCGAAAACTTGTATTCCGGCTAAGAACAACGGGATACATTGTTTTAGATCGAAACTAGCAAGATTCACGAGCATCGATTTTACAATTCGTCGAAGTGTAGACGAGAGAAAGGTGGAATCTTTTTTTCTCAGAACTGCGCGAAAACTTGTATTCCGGCTAAGAACAACGGGATACATTGATTTAGATCGAAACTAGCAAGATTCACGAGCATCGATTTTACAATTCGTCGAAGTGTAGACGAGAGAAAGGTGGAATCTTTTTTCTCAGAACTGCGCGAAAACTTGTATTCCGGCTAAGAACAACGGGATACATTGATTTAGATCGAAACTAGCAAGATTCACGAGCATCGATTTTACAATTCGTCGAAGTGTAGACGAGAGAAAGGTGGAATCTTTTTTCTCAGAACTGCGCGAAAACTTGTATTCCGGCTAAGAACAACGGGATACATTGATTTAGATCGAAACTAGCAAGATTCACGAGCATCGATTTTACAAGTCGTCGAAGAGTAGACGAGAGAAAGGTGTAAACTTTTTCTCTCAGAACTGCGCGAAAACTTGTATTCCGGCTCAAAACAACGGGATACATTGTTTTAGATCGAAACTAGCAAGATTCACGAGCATCGATTTTACAATTCGTCGAAGTGTAGACGAGAGAAAGGTGGAATCTTTTTTCTCAGAACTGCGCGAAAACTTGTATTCCGGCTCAGAACAACGGGATACATCGTTTTAGATCGAACCTAGCAAGATTCACGAGCATCGATTTTACAAGTCGTCGAAGAGTAGACGAGAGAAAGGTGTAAACTTTTTATTTCAGAAATGCACGAAAACTTGTATTCCGGCTCAAAACAACGGGATTCATCGTTTTAGATCGAAACTAGCAAAATTCACGAGCATCGATTTTACAAGTCGCCGAAGAGTAGACGAGAGAAAGGTGTAAACTTTTTCTCTCAGAACTGCGCGAAAACTTGTACTCCGGCTCAAAACAACGGGATAAATCGTTTTAGATTGAAACTAGCAAGATTCACGAGCATCAATTTTACAAGTCGTCGAAGAGTAGACCAGAGAAAGGTGTAAACTTTTTCTCTCAGAACTGCCCGAAAACTTGTATTCCGGCTCAAAACAACGAGATACATCGTTTTAGATCGAAACTAGCAAGATTCAGGAGCATCGATTTTACAAGTCGTCGAAGTGTAGACGAGAGAAAGGTGGAAACTTTTTTCTCTCAGAACTGCGCGAAAACTTGTATTCCGGCTCAGAACAACGGGATACATTGATTTAGATCGAAACTAGCAAGATTCACGAGCATCGATTTTACAAGTCGTCGAAGAGTAGACGAAAGAGAGCTGAAAACTTTTTCTCTCAGAACTGTGCGAAAACTTGTATTCCGGCTCGAAACAACGGAATACATCGTTTTAGATCGAAACTAGCAAGATTCTCGAGCATCGATTTTACAAGTCGTCGAAGAGTAGACGAGAGAAAAGTGGAAACGTTTTCTCTCAGAACTGCGCGAAAACTTGTATTCCGGCTCAAAACAACGGGATACATCGATTTAGATCGAAACTAGCAAGATTCTCGAGCATCGATTTTACAAGTCGTCGAAGAGTAGACGAGAGAAAGGTGGAAACGTTTTCTCTCAGAACTGCGCGAAAACTTGTATTCCGGCTCAAAACAACGGGATACATCGTTTTAGATCGAAACTTGCAAGATTCTCGAGCATCGATTTCACAGTAAAGTCGTCGAAGAATAGACGAGAGAAAGCTGGAAACTTTTTCTCTCAGAACTGCGCGAAAACTTGTATTCCGGCTCAAAACAACGGGATACATCGATTTAGATCGAAACTAGCAAGATTCACGAGCATCGATTTTACAAGTCGTCGAAGAGTAGACGAGAGAGAGCTGAAAACTTTTTATCTCAGAACTGCGCGAAAACTTTTAACCCGGCTCAAAACAACGAGATACATCGTTTTAGAACGAAACTAGGAAGATTCTCGAGCATCGATTTTACAAGTCGTCGAAGAGTAGACGAGAGAAAGGTGGAAACGTTTTCTCTCAGAACTGCGCGAAAACTTGTATTCCGGCTAAAACAACGGGATACATCGTTTTAGATCGAAACTTGCAAGATTCTCGAGCATCGATTTCACAGTAAAGTCGTCGAAGAATAGACGAGAGAAAGCTGGAAAGTTTTTCTCTCAGAACTGCGCGAAAACTTGTATTCCGGCTCAAAACAACGGGATACATCGATTTAGATCGAAACTAGCAAGATTCACGAGCATCGATTTTACAAGTCGTCGAAGAGTAGACGAGAGAGAGCTGAAAACTTTTTATCTCAGAACTGCGCGAAAACTTTTAACCCGGCTCAAAACAACGGGATACATCGATTTAGATCGAAACTAGCAAGATTCTCGAGCATCGATTTTACAAGTCGTCGAAGAGTAGACGAGAGAAAGGTGGAAACGTTTTCTCTCAGAACTGCGCGAAAACTTGTATTCCGGCTAAAACAACGGGATACATCGTTTTAGATCGAAACTTGCAAGATTCTCGAGCATCGATTTCACAGTAAAGTCGTCGAAGAATAGACGAGAGAAAGCTGGAAAGTTTTTCTCTCAGAACTGCGCGAAAACTTGTATTCCGGCTCAAAACAACGGGATACATCGATTTATATCGAAACTAGCAAGATTCACGAGCATCGATTTTACAAGTCGTCGAAGAGTAGACGAGAGAGAGCTGAAAACTTTTTATCTCAGAACTGCGCGAAAACTTTTAACCCGGCTCAAAACAACGGGATACATCGATTTAGATCGAAACTAGCAAGATTCTCGAGCATCGATTTTACAAGTCGTCGAAGAGTAGACGAGAGAAAGGTGGAAACGTTTTCTCTCAGAACTGCGCGAAAACTTGTATTCCGGCTCAAAACAACGGGATACATCGTTTTAGATCGAAACTTGCAAGATTCTCGAGCATCGATTTCACAGTAAAGTCGTCGAAGAGTAGACGAGAGAAAGGTGTAAACTTTTTCTCTCAGAACTGCGCGAAAACTTGTATTCCGGCTCACAACAACGGGATACATTGTTTTACATCGAAACTAGCAAAATTCACGAGCATCGATTTTACAAGTCGTCGAAGAGTAGACGAGAGAAAGGTGTAAACTTTTTCTCTCAGAACTGCGCGAAAACTTGTATTCCGGCTCAAAACAACGGGATACATCGTTTTAGAACGAAACTAGCAAGATTCACGAGCATCGATTTTACAAGTCGTCGAAGAGTAGCCGAGATAAAGGTGTAAACTTTTTCTCTCAGAACTGCGCGAAAACTTGAATTCCGGCTCAAAACAACGGGATACATCGTTTTAGATCGAAACTATCAAGATTCACGAGCATCAATTTTACAAGTCGTCGAAGAGTAGACGAGAGAGAGCTGAAAACTTTTTCTCTCAGAACTGCGCGAAAACGTATTCCGGCTCAAAACAACGGAATACATCGTTTTAGATCGAAACTAGCAAGATTCTCGAGCATAGATTTTACAAGTCGTCGAAGAGTAGACGAGAGAAAGCTGGAAACGTTTTCTCTCAGAACTGCGCGAAAACTTGTATTCCGGCTCAAAACAACGGGATACATTGTTTTAGATCGAAACTAGCAAGATTCTCGAGCATCGATTTTACAGTAAAGTCGTCGAAGAGTAGACGAGAGAAAGCTGGAAACTTTTTCTCTCAGAACTGCGCGAAAACTTGTATTCCGGCTCAAAACAACGGGATACATCGATTTAAATCGAAACTAGCAAGATTCACGAGCATCGATTTTACAAGTCGTCGAAGAGTAGACGAGAGAGAGCTGAAAACTTTTTATCTCAGAACTGCGCGAAAACTTTTAATCCGGCTCAAAACAACAGGATACATCGTTTTAGATCGAAACTAGTTAGATTCACGAGCCTCGATTTTACAAGTCGTCGAAGAGTAGACGAGAGAAAGTTGGAAACTTTTTCTCTCAGAACTGCGCGAAAACTTGTATTCCGGCTCAGAACAACGGGATACATTGATTTAGATCGAAACTGGCAAGATTCACGAGCATCGGTTTTACAAGTCGTCGAAGAGTAGACGAGAGAAAGGTGTAAACTTTTTCTCTCAGAACTGCGCGAAAACTTGTATTCCGGCTCACAACAACGGGATACATCGTTTTACATCGAAACTAGCAAAATTCACGAGCATCGATTTTACAAGTCGTCGAAGAGTAGCCGAGATAAAGGTGTAAACTTTTTCTCTCAGAACTGCGCGAAAACATGTATTCCGGCTCAAAACAACGGGATACATTGATTTAGATCGAAACTAGCAAGATTCACGAGCATCGATTTTACAAGTCGTCGAAGAGTAGACGAGAGAGAGCTGAAAACTTTTTATCTCAGAACTGCGCGAAAACTTGTATTCCGGCTCAGAACAACGGGATACATCGTTTTAGATCAAACTAGCAAGATTCTGGAGCATCGATTTTACAAGTCGTCGAAGAGTAGACGAGAGAAATGTGGAAACTTTTTCTCTCAGACCTGCGCGAATACTTGTATTCCGGCTCAAAACAACGAGATACATTGTTTTAGAACGAAACTAGCAAGATTCTCGAGCATCGAGTTTACAAGTCGTCGAAGAGTAGACGAGAGAGAGCTGAAAACTTTTTATCTCAGAACTGCGCGAAAACTTGTATTCCGGCTCAGAAAAACGGGATACATTGTTTTAGATCGAAACTAGCAAGGTTCACGAGCATCAATTTTACAAGTCATCGAAGAGTAGACGAGAGAGAGTTGAAAATTTTTTCTCTCAGAACTGCGCGAAAACTTGTATTCCGGCTCAGAACAACGGGATACATTGTTTTAGATCGATACTAGCAAGATTCACGAGCATCGATTTTACAAGTCGTCGAAGAGTAGACGAGAGAAAGGTGTAAACGTTTTCTCTCAGAACTGCGCGAAAACTTGTATTCCGGCTCAAAACAACGGGATACATCGTTTTAGATCGAACCTAGCTAGATTCACGAGCATCGATTTTACAAGTCGTCGAAGAGTAGACGAGAGAAAGGTGTAAACTTTTTATTTCAGAACTGCACGAAAACTTGTATTCCGGCTCAAAACAACCGGATACATTGTTTAAGATCGAAACTAGCAAGATTCACGAGCATCAATTTTACAAGTCGTCGAAGAGTAGACGAGAGACAGCTGAAAACTTTTTCTCTCAGAACTGCGCGAAAACTTGTATTCCGGCTCAAAACAAAGGGATAAATCGTTTTAGATTGAAACTAGCAAGATTCACGAGCATCAATTTTACAAGTCGTCGAAAAGTAGACCAGAGAAAGGCGTAAACTTTTTCTCTCAGAACTGCCCGAAAACTTGTATTCCGGCTCAATACAACGAGATACATCGTTTTAGATCGAAACTAGCAAGATTCAGGAGCATCGATTTTACAAGTCGTCCAAGAGTAAACGATGGAGAGCTGAAAACTTTTTATCTCAGAACTGCGCGAAAACTTTTAATCCGGCTCAAAACAACGGGATACATTGTTTTAGATCGAAACTAGCGAAATTCACGAGCATCGATTTTACAAGTCGTCGAAGAGTAGACGAGAGAAAGGTGGAAACTTTTTCTCTCACAACTGCGCGAAAACTTGTATTCCGGCTCAAAACAACGGGATACATCGTTTTAGATCGAAACTAGCAAGATTCTCGAGCATCGATTTTACAAGTCGTCGAAGAGTAGACGAGAGAAAGGTGGAAACTTTTTCTCTCAGAACTGCGCGAAAACTTGTATTCCGGCTCAAAACAACGGGATACATCGTTTTAGATCGAAACTAGCAAGATTCACGAGCATCTATTTTACAAGTCGTCGAAGAGTAGACGAAAGAGAGCTGAAAACTTTATCTCAGAACTGCGCGAAAACTTGTATTCCGGCTCAAAACAACAGGATACATCGTTTTAGATCGAACCTAGCAAGATTCACGAGAATCGATTTTACGAGTCGTCGAAGAGTAGACGAGAGAAAGGTGTAAACTTTTTCTCTCAGAACTGCGCGAAAACTTGTATTCCGGCTCAAAACAACGGGATTCATCGTTTTAGATCGAAACTAGCAAAATTCACGAGCATCGATTTTACAAGTCGCCGAAGAGTAGACGAGAGAAAGGTGTAAACTTTTTCTCTCAGAACTGCGCGAAAACTTGTACTCCGGCTCAAAACAACAGGATAAATCGTTTTAGATCGAAACTAGCAAGATTCAGGAGTATCGATTTTACAAGTCGTCGAAGTGTAGACGAGAGAAAGGTGGAAACTTTTTTCTCTCAGAACTGCGCGAAAACTTGTATTCCGGCTCAGAACAACGGGATACATTGATTTAGATCGAAACTAGCAAGATTCACGAGCATCGATTTTACAAGTCGTCGAAGAGTAGACGAGAGAAAGGTGTAAACTTTTTCTCTCAGAACTGCGCGAAAACTTGTATTCCGGCTCAAAACAACGAGATACATCGTTTTAGATCGAAACTAGCAAGATTCAGGAGCATCGATTTTACAAGTCGTCGAAGTGTAGACGAGAGAAAGGTGGAAACTTTTTTCTCTCAGAACTGCGCGAAAACTTGTATTCCGGCTCAGAACAACGGGATACATTGATTTAGATCGAAACTAGCAAGATTCACGAGCATCGATTTTACAAGTCGTCGAAGAGTAGACGAGAGAAAGGTGTAAACTTTTTCTCTCAGAACTGCGCGAAAACTTGTATTCCGGC
Organism: Amblyomma americanum; assembly: GCF_052857255.1. Taxonomy (NCBI): domain Eukaryota; kingdom Metazoa; phylum Arthropoda; class Arachnida; order Ixodida; family Ixodidae; genus Amblyomma; species Amblyomma americanum. Next base: position 60,762 of record NW_027526710.1, on the reverse strand, counting down.
TCACAACAACGGGATACATCGTTTTACATCGAAACTAGCAATATTCACGAGCATCGATTTTACAAGTCGTCGAAGAGTAGACGAGAGGAAGGTGTAAACTTTTTCTCTCAGAATTGCGCGAAAACTTGTATTCCGGCTCAAAACAACGGGATACATCGTTTTAGAACGAAACTAGCAAGATTCACGAGCATCGATTTTACAAGTCGTCGAAGAGTAGCCGAGATAAAGGTGTAAACTTTTTCTCTCAGAACTGCGCGAAAACTTGTATTCCGGCTCAAAACAACGGGATACATCGTTTTAGATCGAAACTAGCAAGATTCTCGAGCATCAATTTTACAAGTCGTCGAAGAGTAGACGAGAGAGAGCTGAAAACTTTTTATCTCAAAACTGCACGAAAACTTGTATTCCGGCTCAGAAAAACGGGATACATTGTTTTAGATCGAAACTAGCAAGATTCACGAGCCTCAATTTTACAAGTCGTCGAAGAGTAGACGAGAGAGAGTTGAAAACGTTTTCTCTCAGAACTGCGCGAAAACTTGTATTCCGGCTCAAAACAACGAGATACATCGTTTTAGATCGAAACTAGCAAGATTCAGGAGCATCGATTTTACAAGTCGTCGAAGAGTAAACGAGGGAGAGCTGAAAACTTTTTATCTCAGAACTGCGCGAAAACTTTTAATCCGGCTCAAAACAACGGGATACATTGTTTTAGATCGAAACTAGCGAAATTCACGAGCATCGATTTTACAAGTCGTCGAAGAGTAGACGAGAGAAAGGTGGAGACTTTTTCTCTCAGAACTGCGCGAAAACTTGTATTCCGGCTCAAAACAACGGGATACATCGTTTTAGATCGAAACTAGCAAGATTCTCGAGCATCGATTTTACAAGTCGTCGAAGAGTAGACGAGAGAAAGGTGGAAACTTTTTCTCTCAGAACTGCGCGAAAACTTGTATTCCGGCTCAAAACAACGGGATACATCGTTTTAGATCGAAACTAGCAAGATTCACGAGCATCTATTTTACAAGTCGTCGAAGAGTAGACGAGAGAAAGGTGGAAACGTTTTCTCTCAGAACTGCGCGAAAACTTGTATTCCGGCTCAAAACAACGAGATACATCGTTTTAGATCGAAACTAGCAAGATTCAGGAGCATCGATTTTACAAGTCGTCGAAGTGTAGACGAGAGAAAGGTGGAAACTTTTTTCTCTCAGAACTGCGCGAAAACTTGTATTCCGGCTCAGAACAACGGGATACATTGATTTAGATCGAAACTAGCAAGATTCACGAGCATCGATTTTACAAGTCGTCGAAGAGTAGACGAGAGAAAGGTGTAAACTTTTTCTCTCAGAACTGCGCGAAAACTTGTATTCCGGCTCACAACAACGGGATACATCGTTTTACATCGAAACTAGCAATATTCACGAGCATCGATTTTACAAGTCGTCGAAGAGTAGACGAGAGGAAGGTGTAAACTTTTTCTCTCAGAATTGCGCGAAAACTTGTATTCCGGCTCAAAACAACGGGATACATCGTTTTAGAACGAAACTAGCAAGATTCACGAGCATCGATTTTACAAGTCGTCGAAGAGTAGCCGAGATAAAGGTGTAAACTTTTTCTCTCAGAACTGCGCGAAAACTTGTATTCCGGCTCAAAACAACGGGATACATCGTTTTAGATCGAAACTAGCAAGATTCTCGAGCATCAATTTTACAAGTCGTCGAAGAGTAGACGAGAGAGAGCTGAAAACTTTTTATCTCAAAACTGCACGAAAACTTGTATTCCGGCTCAGAAAAACGGGATACATTGTTTTAGATCGAAACTAGCAAGATTCACGAGCCTCAATTTTACAAGTCGTCGAAGAGTAGACGAGAGAGAGTTGAAAACGTTTTCTCTCAGAACTGCGCGAAAACTTGTATTCCGGCTCAAAACAACGAGATACATCGTTTTAGATCGAAACTAGCAAGATTCAGGAGCATCGATTTTACAAGTCGTCGAAGAGTAAACGAGGGAGAGCTGAAAACTTTTTATCTCAGAACTGCGCGAAAACTTTTAATCCGGCTCAAAACAACGGGATACATTGTTTTAGATCGAAACTAGCGAAATTCACGAGCATCGATTTTACAAGTCGTCGAAGAGTAGACGAGAGAAAGGTGGAGACTTTTTCTCTCAGAACTGCGCGAAAACTTGTATTCCGGCTCAAAACAACGGGATACATCGTTTTAGATCGAAACTAGCAAGATTCTCGAGCATCGATTTTACAAGTCGTCGAAGAGTAGACGAGAGAAAGGTGGAAACTTTTTCTCTCAGAACTGCGCGAAAACTTGTATTCCGGCTCAAAACAACGGGATACATCGTTTTAGATCGAAACTAGCAAGATTCACGAGCATCTATTTTACAAGTCGTCGAAGAGTAGACGAGAGAAAGGTGGAAACGTTTTCTCTCAGAACTGCGCGAAAACTTGCATTCCGGCTCAAAACAACGGGATACATCGTTTTAGATCGAAACTAGCAAGATTCACGAGCATCGATTTTACAAGTCGTCGAAGAGTAGTCGAGAGAAAGGGGGAAGCTTTTTCTCTCAGAACTGCGCGAAAACTTGTATTCCGGCTCAAAACAACGGGATACATTGTTTTAGATCGAAACTAGCAAGTTTCACGAGCATCGATTTTAGAAGTCGTCGAAGAGTAGACGAAAGAGAGCTGAAAACTTTATCTCAGAACTGCGCGAAAACTTGTATTCCCGCTCAAAACAACAGGATACATCGTTTTAGATCGAACCTAGCAAGATTCACGAGCATCGAGTTTACAAGTCGTCGAAGAGTAGACGAGAGAAAGGTGTAAACTTTTTCTCTCAGAACTGCGCGAAAACTTGTATTCCGGCTCAAAACAACGGGATTCATCGTTTTAGATCGAAACTAGCAAAATTCACGAGCATCGATTTTACAAGTCGCCGAAGAGTAGACGAGAGAAAGGTGTAAACTTTTTCTCTCAGAACTGCCCGAAAACTTGTATTCCGGCTCAAAACAACGAGATACATCGTTTTAGATCGAAACTAGCAAGATTCAAGAGCATCGATTTTACAAGTCGTCGAAGTGTAGACGAGAGAAAGGTGGAAACTTTTTTCTCTCAGAACTGCGCGAAAATTTGTATTTCGCCTCAGAACAACGGGATACATTGATTTAGATCGAAACTAGCAAGATTCACGAGCATCGATTTTACAAGTCGTCGAAGAGTAGACGAGAGAAAGGTGTAAACTTTTTCTCTCAGAACTGCGCGAAAACTTGTATTCCGGCTCAAAACAACGGGATACATTGTTTTAGATCGAAACTAGCAAGATTCACGAGCATCAATTTTACAAGTCGTCGAAGAGTAGACGAGAGACCGCTGAAAACTGTTTCTCTCAGAACTGCGCGAAAACTTGTATTCCGGCTCAAAACAAAGGGATAAATCGTTTTAGATTGAAACTAGCAAGATTCACGAGCATCAATTTTACAAGTCGTCGAAGAGTAGACCAGAGAAAGGTGTAAACTTGTTCTCTCAGAACTGCCCGAAAACTTGTATTCCGGCTCAAAACAACGAGATACATCGTTTTAGATCGAAACTAGCAAGATTCAGGAGCATCGATTTTACAAGTCGTCGAAGAGTAAACGAGGGAGAGCTGAAAACTTTTTATCTCAGAACTGCGCGAAAACTTTTAATCCGGCTCAAAACAACGGGATACATTGTTTTAGATCGAAACTAGCGAAATTCACGAGCATCGATTTTACAAGTCGTCGAAGAGTAGACGAGAGAAAGGTGGAGACTTTTTCTCTCAGAACTGCGCGAAAACTTGTATTCCGGCTCAAAACAACGGGATACATCGTTTTAGATCGAAACTAGCAAGATTCTCGAGCATCGATTTTACAAGTCGTCGAAGAGTAGACGAGAGAAAGGTGGAAACTTTTTCTCTCAGAACTGCGCGAAAACTTGTATTCCGGCTCAAAACAACGGGATACATCGTTTTAGATCGAAACTAGCAAGATTCACGAGCATCTATTTTACAAGTCGTCGAAGAGTAGACGAGAGAAAGGTGGAAACGTTTTCTCTCAGAACTGCGCGAAAACTTGCATTCCGGCTCAAAACAACGGGATACATCGTTTTAGATCGAAACTAGCAAGATTCACGAGCATCGATTTTACAAGTCCTCGAAGAGTAGTCGAGAGAAAGGGGGAAGCTTTTTCTCTCAGAACTGCGCGAAAACTTGTATTCCGGCTCAAAACAACGGGATACATTGTTTTAGATCGAAACTAGCAAGTTTCACGAGCATCGATTTTACAAGTCGTCGAAGAGTAGACGAAAGAGAGCTGAAAACTTTATCTCAGAACTGCGCGAAAACTTGTATTCCCGCTCAAAACAACAGGATACATCGTTTTAGATCGAACCTAGCAAGATTCACGAGCATCGAGTTTACAAGTCGTCGAAGAGTAGACGAGAGAAAGGTGTAAACTTTTTCTCTCAGAACTGCGCGAAAACTTGTATTCCGGCTCAAAACAACGGGATTCATCGTTTTAGATCGAAACTAGCAAAATTCACGAGCATCGATTTTACAAGTCGCCGAAGAGTAGACGAGAGAAAGGTGTAAACTTTTTCTCTCAGAACTGCCCGAAAACTTGTATTCCGGCTCAAAACAACGAGATACATCGTTTTAGATCGAAACTAGCAAGATTCAAGAGCATCGATTTTACAAGTCGTCGAAGTGTAGACGAGAGAAAGGTGGAAACTTTTTTCTCTCAGAACTGCGCGAAAATTTGTATTTCGCCTCAGAACAACGGGATACATTGATTTAGATCGAAACTAGCAAGATTCACGAGCATCGATTTTACAAGTCGTCGAAGAGTAGACGAGAGAAAGGTGTAAACTTTTTCTCTCAGAACTGCGCGAAAACTTGTATTCCGGCTCAAAACAAAGGGATAAATCGTTTTAGATTGAAACTAGCAAGATTCACGAGCATCAATTTTACAAGTCGTCGAAGAGTAGACCAGAGAAAGGTGTAAACTTGTTCTCTCAGAACTGCCCGAAAACTTGTATTCCGGCTCAAAACAACGAGATACATCGTTTTAGATCGAAACTAGCAAGATTCAGGAGCATCGATTTTACAAGTCGTCGAAGAGTAAACGAGGGAGAGCTGAAAACTTTTTATCTCAGAACTGCGCGAAAACTTTTATTCCGGCTCAAAACAACGGGATACATTGTTTTAGATCGAAACTAGCGAAATTCATGAGCATCGATTTTACAAGTCGTCGAAGAGTAGACGAGAGAAAGGTGGAGACTTTTTCTCTCAGAACTGCGCGAAAACTTGTATTCCGGCTCAAAACAACGGGATACATCGTTTTAGATCGAAACTAGCAAGATTCACGAGCATCGATTTTACAATTCGTCGAAGTGTAGACGAGAGAAAGGTGGAATCTTTTTTCTCAGAACTGCGCGAAAACTTGTATTCCGGCTAAGAACAACGGGATACATTGATTTAGATCGAAACTAGCAAGATTCACGAGCATCGATTTTACAAGTCGTCGAAGAGTAGACGAGAGAAAGGTGTAAACTTTTTCTCTCAGAACTGCGCGAAAACTTGTATTCCGGCTCAAAACAACGGGATACATCGTTTTAGATCGAAACTAGCAAGATTCACGAGCATCGATTTTACAATTCGTCGAAGTGTAGACGAGAGAAAGGTGGAAACCTTTTTCTCAGAACTGCGCGAAAACTTGTATTCCGGCTAAGAACAACGGGATACATTGATTTAGATCGAAACTAGCAAGATTCACGAGCATCGATTTACAAGTCGTCGAAGAGTAGACGAGAGAAAGGTGTAAACTTTTTCTCTCAGAACTGCGCGAAAACTTGTATTCCGGCTCAAAACAACGGGATACATCGTTTTAGATCGAAACCAGCAAGATTCTCGAGCATCGATTTTACAAGTCGTCGAAGAGTAGACGAGAGAGAGCTGAAAACGTTTTATCTCAGAACTGCGCGAAAACTTGTATTCCGGCTCAGAAAAACGGGATACATTGTTTTAGATCGAAACTAGCAAGATTCACGACCATCAATTTTACAAGTCGTCGAAGAGTAGACGAGAGGGAGCTGAAAATTTCTTCTCTCAGAACTGCGCGAAAACTTGTATTCCGGCTCAAAACAACGGGATACATCGTTTTAGATCGAAACTAGCAAGATTCACGAGCATCGATTTTACAATTCGTCGAAGTGTAGACGAGAGAAAGGTGGAAACTTTTTTCTCAGAACTGCGCGAAAACTTGTATTCCGGCTCAAAACAACGGGTTACATCGTTTTAGATCGAAACTAGCAAGATTCACGAGCATCGATTTTACAATTCGCGAAGTGTAGACGAGAGAAAGGTGGAAACTTTTTTCTCAGAACTGCGCGAAAACTTGTATTCCGGCTATGAACAACGGGATACATTGATTTAGATCGAAACTAGCAAGATTCACGAGCATCGATTTACAAGTCGTCGAAGAGTAGACGAGAGAAAGGTGTAAACTTTTTCTCTCAGAACTGCGCGAAAACTTGTATTCCGGCTCAAAACAACGGGATACATCGTTTTAGATCGAAACTAGCAAGATTCACGAGCATCGATTTTACAATTCGTCGAAGTGTAGACGAGAGAAAGGTGGAATCTTTTTTCTCAGAACTGCGCGAAAACTTGTATTCCGGCTAAGAACAACGGGATACATTGTTTTAGATCGAAACTAGCAAGATTCACGAGCATCGATTTTACAATTCGTCGAAGTGTAGACGAGAGAAAGGTGGAAACTTTTTTCTCAGAACTGCGCGAAAACTTGTATTCCGGCTAAGAACAACGGGATACATTGATTTAGATCGAAACTAGCAAGATTCACGAGCATCGATTTTACAATTCGTCGAAGTGTAGACGAGAGAAAGGTGGAATCTTTTTTCTCAGAACTGCGCGAAAACTTGTATTCCGGCTAAGAACAACGGGATACATTGATTTAGATCGAAACTAGCAAGATTCACGAGCATCGATTTACAAGTCGTCGAAGAGTAGACGAGAGAAAGGTGTAAACTTTTTCTCTCAGAACTGCGCGAAAACTTGTATTCCGGCTCAAAACAACGGGATACATCGTTTTAGATCGAAACTAGCAAGATTCACGAGCATCGATTTTACAATTCGTCGAAGTGTAGACGAGAGAAAGGTGGAATCTTTTTTCTCAGAACTGCGCGAAAACTTGTATTCCGGCTAAGAACAACGGGATACATTGTTTTAGATCGAAACTAGCAAGATTCACGAGCATCGATTTTACAATTCGTCGAAGTGTAGACGAGAGAAAGGTGGAAACTTTTTTCTCAGAACTGCGCGAAAACTTGTATTCCGGCTAAGAACAACGGGATACATTGATTTAGATCGAAACTAGCAAGATTCACGAGCATCGATTTTACAATTCGTCGAAGTGTAGACGAGAGAAAGGTGGAATCTTTTTTCTCAGAACTGCGCGAAAACTTGTATTCCGGCTAAGAACAACGGGATACATTGATTTAGATCGAAACTAGCAAGATTCACGAGCATCGATTTTACAATTCGTCGAAGTGTAGACGAGAGAAAGGTGGAATCTTTTTTCTCAGAACTGCGCGAAAACTTGTATTCCGGCTAAGAACAACGGGATACATTGTTTTAGATCGAAACTAGCAAGATTCACGAGCATCGATTTTACAATTCGTCGAAGTGTAGACGAGAGAAAGGTGGAATTTTTTTTCTCAGAACTGCGCGAAAACTTGTATTCCGGCTAAGAACAACGGGATACATTGATTTAGATCAAAACTAGCAAGATTCTCGAGCATCGATTTTACAAGTCGTCGAAGAGTAGACGAGAGAAAGGTGGAAATTTTTTCTCTCAGACCTGCGCGAAAACTTGTATTCCGACTCAAAACAACGGGATACATCGTTTTAGATTGAAACTATCAAGATTCCCGAGCATCGATTTTACAAGTCGTCGAAGAGTAGACGAGAGAAAGGTGGAAACTTTTTCTCTCAGAACTGCGCGAAAACTTGTATTCCGGCTCAAAACAACGGGATACATCGTTTTAGATCAAAACTAGCTAGATTCACGAGCCTCGATTTTACAAGTCGTCGAAGAGTAGACGAGAGAAAGTTGGAAACTTTTTCTCTCAGAACTGCGCGAAAACTTGTATTCCGGCTCAGAACAACGGGATACATCGTTTTAGATCGAAACTAGCAAGATTCCCGAGCATCGATTTTGCAAGTCGTCGAAGAGTAGACGAGAGAAAGGTGTAAACTTTTTCTCTCAGAACTGCGCGAAAACTTGTATTCCGGCTCAAAACAACGGGATACATCGTTTTAGATCGAAACTAGCAAGATTCATGAGCATCGATTTTACAAGTCGTCGAAGTGTAGATGAGAGAAAGGTGGAAACTTTTTCTCTCAGAACTGCGCGAAAACTTGTATTCCGGCTAAGAACAACGGGATACATCGTTTTAGATCGATATTAGCAAGATTCACGAGCATCGATTTTACAATTCGTCGAAGTGTAGACGAGAGAAAGGTGGAATCTTTTTTCTCAGAACTGCGCGAAAACTTGTTTTCCGGCTAAGAACAACGGGATACATTGATTTAGATCGAAACTAGCAAGATTCACGAGCATCGATTTTACAATTCGTCGAAGTGTAGACGAGATAAAGGTGGAATCTTTTTTCTCAGAACTGCGCGAAAACTTGTATTCCGGCTAAGAGCAACGGGATACATTGATTTAGATCGAAACTAGCAAGATTCACGAGCATCGATTTTACAATTCGTCGAAGTGTAGACGAGAGAAAGGTGGAAACTTTTTCCTCAGAACTGCGCGAAAACTTGTATTCCGGCTAAGAACAACGGGATACATTGATTTAGATCGAAACTAGCAAGATTTACGAGCATCGATTTTACAATTCGTCGAAGTGTAGACGAGAGAAAGGTGGAATCTTTTTTCTCAGAACTGCGCGAAAACTTGTATTCCGGCTAAGAACAACGGGATACATTGATTTAGATCGAAACTAGCAAGATTCACGAGCATCGATTTTACAATTCGTCGAAGTGTAGACGAGAGAAAGGTGGAAACTTTTTTCTCAGAACTGCGCGAAAACTTGTATTCCGGCTAAGAACAACGGGATACATTGATTTAGATCGAAACTAGCAAGATTCACGAGCATCGATTTTACAATTCGTCGAAGTGTAGACGAGAGAAAGGTGGAATCTTTTTTCTCAGAACTGCGCGAAAACTTGTATTCCGGCTAAGAACAACGGGATACATTGATTTAGATCGAAACTAGCAAGATTCACGAGCATCGATTTTACAATTCGTCGAAGTGTAGACGAGAGAAAGGTGGAAACTTTTTTCTCAGAACTGCGCGAAAACTTGTATTCCGGCTAAGAACAACGGGATACATTGATTTAGATCGAAACTAGCAAGATTCACGAGCATCGATTTTACAATTCGTCGAAGTGTAGACGAGAGAAAGGTGGAAACTTTTTCTCAGAACTGCGAGAAAACTTGTATTCCGTCTAAAAACAACGGGATACATTGATTTAGATCGAAACTAGCAAGATTCACGAGCATCGATTTTACAATTCGTCGAAGTGTAGACGAGAGAAAGGTGGAAACTTTTTTCTCAGAACTGCGCGAAAACTTGTATTCCGGCTAAGAACAACGGGATACATTGATTTAGATCGAAACTAGCAAGATTCACGAGCATCGATTTTACAATTCGTCGAAGTGTAGACGAGAGAAAGGTGGAATCTTTTTTCTCAGAACTGCGCGAAAACTTGTATTCCGGCTAAGAACAACGGGATACATTGATTTAGATCGAAACTAGCAAGATTCACGAGCATCGATTTTACAATTCGTCGAAGTGTAGACGAGAGAAAGGTGGAAACTTTTTTCTCAGAACTGCGCGAAAACTTGTATTCCGGCTAAGAACAACGGGATACATTGATTTAGATCGAAACTAGCAAGATTCACGAGCATCAATTTTACAATTCGTCGAAGTGTAGACGAGAGAAAGGTGGAAACTTTTTTCTCAGAACTGCGCGAAAACTTGTATTCCGGCTAAGAACAACGGGATACATTGATTTAGATCGAAACTAGCAAGATTCACGAGCATCAATTTTACAATTCGTCGAAGTGTAGACGAGAGAAAGGTGGAAACTTTTTTCTCAGAACTGCGCGAAAACTTGTATTCCGGCTAAGAACAACGGGATACATTGATTTAGATCGAAACTAGCAAGATTCACGAGCATCAATTTTACAATTCGTCGAAGTGTAGACGAGAGAAAGGTGGAAACTTTTTTCTCAGAACTGCGCGAAAACTTGTATTCCGGCTAAGAACAACGGGATACATTGATTTAGATCGAAACTAGCAAGATTCACGAGCATCAATTTTACAATTCGTCGAAGTGTAGACGAGAGAATGGTGGAAACTTTTTTCTCAGAACTGCGCGAAAACTTGTATTCCGGCTAAGAACAACGGGATACATTGATTTAGATCGAAACTAGCAAGATTCACGAGCATCAATTTTACAATTCGTCGAAGTGTAGACGAGAGAAAGGTGGAAACTTTTTTCTCAGAACTGCGCGAAAACTTGTATTCCGGCTAAGAACAACGGGATACATTGATTTAGATCGAAACTAGCAAGATTCACGAGCATCAATTTTACAATTCGTCGAAGTGTAGACGAGAGAAAGGTGGAAACTTTTTTCTCAGAACTGCGCGAAAACTTGTATTCCGGCTAAGAACAACGGGATACATTGATTTAGATCGAAACTAGCAAGATTCACGAGCATCGATTTTACAAGTCGTCGAAGTGTAGACGAGAGAAAGGTGGAAACTTTTTTCTCAGAACTGCGCGAAAACTTGTATTCCGGCTAAGAACAACGGGATACATTGTTTTAGATCGAAACTAGCAAGATTCACGAGCATCGATTTTACAATTCGTCGAAGTGTAGACGAGAGAATGGTGGAAACTTTTTTCTCAGAACTGCGCGAAAACTTGTATTCCGGCTAAGAACAACGGGATACATTGTTTTTTTGATCGAAACTAGCAAGATTCACGAGCATCGATTTTACAATTCGTCGAAGTGTAGACGAGAGAAAGGTGGAAACTTTTTTCTCAGAACTGCGCGAAAACTTGTATTCCGGCTAAGAACAACGGGATACATTGATTTAGATCGAAACTAGCAAGATTCACGAGCATCGATTTTACAATTCGTCGAAGTGTAGACGAGAGAAAGGTGGAAACTTTTTTCTCAGAACTGCGCGAAAACTTGTATTCCGGCTAAGAACAACGGGATACATTGTTTTATATCGAAACTAGCAAGATTCACGAGCATCGATTTTACAATTCGTCGAAGTGTAGACGAGAAAAAGGTGGAAACTTTTTTCCCAGAACTGCGCGAAAACTTGTATTCCGGCTAAGAACAACGGGATACATTGATTTAGATCGAAACTAGCAAGATTCACGAGCATCGATTTTACAAGTCGTCGAAGTGTAGACGAGAGAAAGGTGGAAACTTTTTTCTCAGAACTGCGCGAAAACTTGTATTCCGGCTAAGAACAACGGGATACATTGATTTAGATCGAAACTAGCAAGATTCACGAGCATCGATTTTACAATTCGTCGAAGTGTAGACGAGAGAAAGGTGGAAACTTTTTTCTCAGAACTGCACGAAAACTTGTATTCCGGCTAAGAACAACGGGATACATTGATTTAGATCGAAACTAGCAAGATTCACGAGCATCGATTTTACAATTCGTCGAAGTGTAGACGAGAGAAAGGTGGAAACTTTTTTCTCAGAACTGCGCGAAAACTTGTATTCCGGCTAAGAACAACGGGATACATTGATTTAGATCGAAACTAGCAAGATTCACGAGCATCGATTTTACAATTCGTCGAAGTGTAGACGAGAGAAAGGTGGAAACTTTTTTCTCAGAACTGCGCGAAAACTTGTATTCCGGCTAAGAACAACGGGATACATTGATTTAGATCGAAACTAGCAAGATTCACGAGCATCGATTTTACAATTCGTCGAAGTGTAGACGAGAAAAAGGTGGAAACTTTTTTCCCAGAACTGCGCGAAAACTTGTATTCCGGCTAAGAACAACGGGATACATTGATTTAGATCGAAACTAGCAAGATTCACGAGCATCGATTTTACAAGTCGTCGAAGTGTAGACGAGAGAAAGGTGGAAACTTTTTTCTCAGAACTGCGCGAAAACTTGTATTCCGGCTAAGAACAACGGGATACATTGTTTTTTTGATCGAAACTAGCAAGATTCACGAGCATCGATTTTACAATTCGTCGAAGTGTAGACGAGAGAAAGGTGGAAACTTTTTTCTCAGAACTGCACGAAAACTTGTATTCCGGCTAAGAACAACGGGATACATTGATTTAGATCGAAACTAGCAAGATTCACGAGCATCGATTTTACAATTCGTCGAAGTGTAGACGAGAGAAAGGTGGAAACTTTTTTCTCAGAACTGCGCGAAAACTTGTATTCCGGCTAAGAACAACGGGATATATTGATTTAGATCGAAACTAGCAAGATTCACGAGCATCGATTTTACAATTCGTCGAAGTGTAGACGAGAGAAAGGTGGAAACTTTTTTCTCAGAACTGCGCGAAAACTTGTATTCCGGCTAAGAACAACTGGATACATTGATTTAGATCGAAACTAGCAAGATTCACGAGCATCGAGTTTACAATTCGTCGAAGTGTAGACGAGAGAAAGGTGGAAACTTTTTTCTCAGAACTGCGCGAAAACTTGTATTCCGGCTAAGAACAACGGGATACATTGATTTAGATCGAAACTAGCAAGATTCACGAGCATCGATTTTACAATTTGTCGAAGTGTAGACGAGAGAAAGGTGGAAACGTTTTTCTCAGAACTGCGCGAAAACTTGTATTCCGGCTAAGAACAACGGGATACATTGATTTAGATCGAAACTAGCAAGATTCACGAGCATCGATTTTACAATTCGTCGAAGTGTAGACGAGAGAAAGGTGGAATCTTTTTTCTCAGAACTGCGCGAAAACTTGTATTCCGGCTAAGAACAACGGGATACATTGTTTTAGATCGAAACTAGCAAGATTCACGAGCATCGATTTTACAATTCGTCGAAGTGTAGACGAGAGAAAGGTGGAAACTTTTTTCTCAGAACTGCGCGAAAACTTGTATTCCGGCTAAGAACAACGGGATACATTGATTTAGATCGAAACTAGCAAGATTCACAAACATCGATTTTACAATTCGTCGAAGTGTAGACGAGAGAAAGGTGGAAACTTTTTTCTCAGAACTGCGCGAAAACTTGTATTCCGGCTAAGAACAACGGGATACATTGTTTTAGATCGAAACTAGCAAGATTCACGAGCATCGATTTTACAATTCGTCGAAGAGTAGACGAGAGAAAGGTGTAAACTTTTTATTTCAGAACTGCACGAAAACTTGTATTCCGGCTCAAAACAACCGGATACATTGTTTAAGATCGAAACTAGCAAGATTCACGAGCATCAATTTTACAAGTCGTCGAAGAGTAGACGAGAGACAGCTGAAAACTTTTTCTCTCAGAACTGCGCGAAAACTTGTATTCCGGCTCAAAACAAAGGGATAAATCGTTTTAGATTGAAACTAGCAAGATTCACGAGCATCAAATTTACAAGTCGTCGAAAAGTAGACCAGAGAAAGGCGTAAACATTTTCTCTCAGAACTGCCCGAAAACTTGTATTCCGGCTCAAAACAACGAGATACATCGTTTTAGATCGAAACTAGCAAGATTCAGGAGCATCGATTTTACAAGTCGTCCAAGAGTAAACGATGGAGAGCTGAAAACTTTTTATCTCAGAACTGTGCGAAAACTTTTAATCCGGCTCAAAACAACGGGATACATTGTTTTAGATCGAAACTAGCGAAATTCACGAGCATCGATTTTACAAGTCGTCGAAGAGTAGACGAGAGAAAGGTGGAAACTTTTTCTCTCACAACTGCGCGAAAACTTGTATTCCGGCTCAAAACAACGGGATACATCGTTTTAGATCGAAACTAGCAAGATTCTCGAGCATCGATTTTACAAGTCGTCGAAGAGTAGACGAGAGAAAGGTGGAAACTTTTTCTCTCAGAACTGCGCGAAAACTTGTATTCCGGCTCAAAACAACGGGATACATCGTTTTAGATCGAAACTAGCAAGATTCACGAGCATCTATTTTACAAGTCGTCGAAGAGTAGACGAGAGAAAGGTGGAAGCTTTTTCTCTCAGAACTGCGCGAAAACTTGTATTCCGGCTCAAAACAACGGGATACATTGTTTTAGATCGAAACTAGCAAGTTTCACGAGCATCGATTTTACAATTCGTCGAAGTGTAGACGAGAGAAAGGTGGAATCTTTTTTCTCAGAACTGCGCGAAAACTTGTATTCCGGCTAAGAACAACGGGATACATTGTTTTAGATCGAAACTAGCAAGATTCACGAGCATCGATTTTACAATTCGTCGAAGTGTAGACGAGAGAAAGGTGGAAACTTTTTTCTCAGAACTGCGCGAAAACTTGTATTCCGGCTAAGAACAACGGGATACATTGATTTAGATCGAAACTAGCAAGATTCACAAACATCGATTTTACAATTCGTCGAAGTGTAGACGAGAGAAAGGTGGAAACTTTTTTCTCAGAACTGCGCGAAAACTTGTATTCCGGCTAAGAACAACGGGATACATTGTTTTAGATCGAAACTAGCAAGATTCACGAGCATCGATTTTACAATTCGTCGAAGAGTAGACGAGAGAAAGGTGTAAACTTTTTATTTCAGAACTGCACGAAAACTTGTATTCCGGCTCAAAACAACCGGATACATTGTTTAAGATCGAAACTAGCAAGATTCACGAGCATCAATTTTACAAGTCGTCGAAGAGTAGACGAGAGACAGCTGAAAACTTTTTCTCTCAGAACTGCGCGAAAACTTGTATTCCGGCTCAAAACAAAGGGATAAATCGTTTTAGATTGAAACTAGCAAGATTCACGAGCATCAATTTTACAAGTCGTCGAAAAGTAGACCAGAGAAAGGCGTAAACATTTTCTCTCAGAACTGCCCGAAAACTTGTATTCCGGCTCAAAACAACGAGATACATCGTTTTAGATCGAAACTAGCAAGATTCAGGAGCATCGATTTTACAAGTCGTCCAAGAGTAAACGATGGAGAGCTGAAAACTTTTTATCTCAGAACTGTGCGAAAACTTTTAATCCGGCTCAAAACAACGGGATACATTGTTTTAGATCGAAACTAGCGAAATTCACGAGCATCGATTTTACAAGTCGTCGAAGAGTAGACGAGAGAAAGGTGGAAACTTTTTCTCTCACAACTGCGCGAAAACTTGTATTCCGGCTCAAAACAACGGGATACATCGTTTTAGATCGAAACTAGCAAGATTCTCGAGCATCGATTTTACAAGTCGTCGAAGAGTAGACGAGAGAAAGGTGGAAACTTTTTCTCTCAGAACTGCGCGAAAACTTGTATTCCGGCTCAAAACAACGGGATACATCGTTTTAGATCGAAACTAGCAAGATTCACGAGCATCTATTTTACAAGTCGTCGAAGAGTAGACGAGAGAAAGGTGGAAGCTTTTTCTCTCAGAACTGCGCGAAAACTTGTATTCCGGCTCAAAACAACGGGATACATTGTTTTAGATCGAAACTAGCAAGTTTCACGAGCATCGATTTTACAAGTCGTCGAAGAGTAGACGAAAGAGAGCTAAAAACTTTATCTCAGAACTGCGCGAAAACTTGTATTCCGGCTCAAAACAACAGGATACATCGTTTTAGATCGAACCTAGCAAGATTCACGAGAATCGATTTTACGAGTCGTCGAAGAGTAGACGAGAGAAAGGTGTAAACTTTTTCTCTCAGAACTGCGCGAAAACTTGTATTCCGGCTCAAAACAACGGGATTCATCGTTTTAGATCGAAACTAGCAAAATTCACGAGCATCGATTTTACAAGTCGCCGAAGAGTAGACGAGAGAAAGGTGTAAACTTTTTCTCTCAGAACTGCGCGAAAACTTGTACTCCGGCTCAAAACAACAGGATAAATCGTTTTAGATCGAAACTAGCAAGATTCAGGAGTATCGATTTTACAAGTCGTCGAAGTGTAGACGAGAGAAAGGTGGAAACTTTTTTCTCTCAGAACTGCGCGAAAACTTGTATTCCGGCTCAGAACAACGGGATACATTGATTTAGATCGAAACTAGCAAGATTCACGAGCATCGATTTTACAAGTCGTCGAAGAGTAGACGAGAGAAAGGTGTAAACTTTTTCTCTCAGAACTGCGCGAAAACTTGTATTCCGGCTCAAAACAACGAGATACATCGTTTTAGATCGAAACTAGCAAGATTCAGGAGCATCGATTTTACAAGTCGTCGAAGTGTAGACGAGAGAAAGGTGGAAACTTTTTTCTCTCAGAACTGCGCGAAAACTTGTATTCCGGCTCAGAACAACGGGATACATTGATTTAGATCGAAACTAGCAAGATTCACGAGCATCGATTTTACAAGTCGTCGAAGAGTAGACGAGAGAAAGGTGTAAACTTTTTCTCTCAGAACTGCGCGAAAACTTGTATTCCGGCTCACAACAACGGGATACATCGTTTTACATCGAAACTAGCAATATTCACGAGCATCGATTTTACAAGTCGTCGAAGAGTAGACGAGAGGAAGGTGTAAACTTTTTCTCTCAGAACTGCGCGAAAACTTGTATTCCGGCTCAAAACAACGGGATACATCGTTTTAGAACGAAACTAGCAAGATTCACGAGCATCGATTTTACAAGTCGTCGAAGAGTAGCCGAGATAAAGGTGTAAACTTTTTCTCTCAGAACTGCGCCAAAACTTGTATTCCGGCTCAAAACAACGGGATACATCGTTTTAGATCGAAACTAGCAAGATTCTCGAGCATCAATTTTACAAGTCGTCGAAGAGTAGACGAGAGAGAGCTGAAAACATTTTATCTCAGAACTGCGCGAAAACTTGTATTCCGGCTCAGAAAAACGGGATACATTGTTTTAGATCGAAACTAGCAAGATTCACGAGCATCAATTTTACAAGTCGTCGAAGAGTAGACGAGAGAGAGTTGAAAACGTTTTCTCTCAGAACTGCGCGAAAACTTGTATTCCGGCTCACAACAACGGGATACATTGTTTTAGATTGATACTAGCAAGATTCACGAGCATCGATTTTACAAGTCGTCGAAGAGTAGACGAGAGAAAGGTGTAAACTTTTTCTCTCAGAACTGCGCGAAAACTTGTATTCGGGCTCAAAACAACGGGATACATCGTTTTAGATCGAACCTAGCAAGATTCACGAGCATCGACTTTACAAGTCGTCGAAGAGTAGACGAGAGAAAGGTGTAAACTTTTTATTTCAGAACTGCACGAAAACTTGTATTCCGGCTCAAAACAACGGGATACATTGTTTTAGATCGAAACTAGCAAGATTCACGAGCATCAATTTTACAAGTCGTCGAAGAGTAGACGAGAGACCGCTGAAAACTGTTTCTCTCAGAACTGCGCGAAAACTTGTATTCCGGCTCAAAACAAAGGGATAAATCGTTTTAGATTGAAACTAGCAAGATTCACGAGCATCAATTTTACAAGTCGTCGAAGAGTAGACCAGAGAAAGGTGTAAACTTGTTCTCTCAGAACTGCCCGAAAACTTGTATTCCGGCTCAAAACAACGAGATACATCGTTTTAGATCGAAACTAGCAAGATTCAGGAGCATCGATTTTACAAGTCGTCGAAGAGTAAACGAGGGAGAGCTGAAAACTTTTTATCTCAGAACTGCGCGAAAACTTTTAATCCGGCTCAAAACAACGGGATACATTGTTTTAGATCGAAACTAGCGAAATTCACGAGCATCGATTTTACAAGTCGTCGAAGAGTAGACGAGAGAAAGGTGGAGACTTTTTCTCTCAGAACTGCGCGAAAACTTGTATTCCGGCTCAAAACAACGGGATACATTGTTTTAGATCGAAACTAGCAAGATTCTCGAGCATCGATTTTACAAGTCGTCGAAGAGTAGACGAGAGAAAGGTGGAAACTTTTTCTCTCAGAACTGCGCGAAAACTTGTATTCCGGCTCAAAACAACGGGATACATCGTTTTAGATCGAAACTAGCAAGATTCACGAGCATCTATTTTACAAGTCGTCGAAGAGTAGACGAGAGAAAGGTGGAAACGTTTTCTCTCAGAACTGCGCGAAAACTTGCATTCCGGCTCAAAACAACGGGATACATCGTTTTAGATCGAAACTAGCAAGATTCACGAGCATCGATTTTACAAGTCGTCGAAGAGTAGTCGAGAGAAAGGGGGAAGCTTTTTCTCTCAGAACTGCGCGAAAACTTGTATTCCGGCTCAAAACAACGGGATACATTGTTTTAGATCGAAACTAGCAAGTTTCACGAGCATCGATTTTACAAGTCGTCGAAGAGTAGACGAAAGAGAGCTGAAAACTTTATCTCAGAACTGCGCGAAAACTTGTATTCCCGCTCAAAACAACAGGATACATCGTTTTAGATCGAACCTAGCAAGATTCACGAGCATCGAGTTTACAAGTCGTCGAAGAGTAGACGAGAGAAAGGTGTAAACTTTTTCTCTCAGAACTGCGCGAAAACTTGTATTCCGGCTCAAAACAACGGGATTCATCGTTTTAGATCGAAACTAGCAAAATTCACGAGCATCGATTTTACAAGTCGCCGAAGAGTAGACGAGAGAAAGGTGTAAACTTTTTCTCTCAGAACTGCCCGAAAACTTGTATTCCGGCTCAAAACAACGAGATACATCGTTTTAGATCGAAACTAGCAAGATTCAAGAGCATCGATTTTACAAGTCGTCGAAGTGTAGACGAGAGAAAGGTGGAAACTTTTTTCTCTCAGAACTGCGCGAAAATTTGTATTTCGCCTCAGAACAACGGGATACATTGATTTAGATCGAAACTAGCAAGATTCACGAGCATCGATTTTACAAGTCGTCGAAGAGTAGACGAGAGAAAGGTGTAAACTTTTTCTCTCAGAACTGCGCGAAAACTTGTATTCCGGCTCAAAACAACGGGATACATTGTTTTAGATCGAAACTAGCAAGATTCACGAGCATCAATTTTACAAGTCGTCGAAGAGTAGACGAGAGACCGCTGAAAACTGTTTCTCTCAGAACTGCGCGAAAACTTGTATTCCGGCTCAAAACAAAGGGATAAATCGTTTTAGATTGAAACTAGCAAGATTCACGAGCATCAATTTTACAAGTCGTCGAAGAGTAGACCAGAGAAAGGTGTAAACTTGTTCTCTCAGAACTGCCCGAAAACTTGTATTCCGGCTCAAAACAACGAGATACATCGTTTTAGATCGAAACTAGCAAGATTCAGGAGCATCGATTTTACAAGTCGTCGAAGAGTAAACGAGGGAGAGCTGAAAACTTTTTATCTCAGAACTGCGCGAAAACTTTTAATCCGGCTCAAAACAACGGGATACATTGTTTTAGATCGAAACTAGCGAAATTCACGAGCATCGATTTTACAAGCCGTCGAAGAGTAGACGAGAGAAAGGTGGAGACTTTTTCTCTCAGAACTGCGCGAAAACTTGTATTCCGGCTCAAAACAACGGGATACATCGTTTTAGATCGAAACTAGCAAGATTCTCGAGCATCGATTTTACAAGTCGTCGAAGAGTAGACGAGAGAAAGGTGGAAACTTTTTCTCTCAGAACTGCGCGAAAACTTGTATTCCGGCTCAAAACAACGGGATACATCGTTTTAGATCGAAACTAGCAAGATTCACGAGCATCTATTTTACAAGTCGTCGAAGAGTAGACGAGAGAAAGGTGGAAACGTTTTCTCTCAGAACTGCGCGAAAACTTGCATTCCGGCTCAAAACAACGGGATACATCGTTTTAGATCGAAACTAGCAAGATTCACGAGCATCGATTTTACAAGTCCTCGAAGAGTAGTCGAGAGAAAGGGGGAAGCTTTTTCTCTCAGAACTGCGCGAAAACTTGTATTCCGGCTCAAAACAACGGGATACATTGTTTTAGATCGAAACTAGCAAGTTTCACGAGCATCGATTTTACAAGTCGTCGAAGAGTAGACGAAAGAGAGCTGAAAACTTTATCTCAGAACTGCGCGAAAACTTGTATTCCCGCTCAAAACAACAGGATACATCGTTTTAGATCGAACCTAGCAAGATTCACGAGCATCGAGTTTACAAGTCGTCGAAGAGTAGACGAGAGAAAGGTGTAAACTTTTTCTCTCAGAACTGCGCGAAAACTTGTATTCCGGCTCAAAACAACGGGATTCATCGTTTTAGATCGAAACTAGCAAAATTCACGAGCATCGATTTTACAAGTCGCCGAAGAGTAGACGAGAGAAAGGTGTAAACTTTTTCTCTCAGAACTGCCCGAAAACTTGTATTCCGGCTCAAAACAACGAGATACATCGTTTTAGATCGAAACTAGCAAGATTCAAGAGCATCGATTTTACAAGTCGTCGAAGTGTAGACGAGAGAAAGGTGGAAACTTTTTTCTCTCAGAACTGCGCGAAAATTTGTATTTCGCCTCAGAACAACGGGATACATTGATTTAGATCGAAACTAGCAAGATTCACGAGCATCGATTTTACAAGTCGTCGAAGAGTAGACGAGAGAAAGGTGTAAACTTTTTCTCTCAGAACTGCGCGAAAACTTGTATTCCGGCTCAAAACAACGGGATACATTGTTTTAGATCGAAACTAGCAAGATTCACGAGCATCAATTTTACAAGTCGTCGAAGAGTAGACGAGAGACCGCTGAAAACTGTTTCTCTCAGAACTGCGCGAAAACTTGTATTCCGGCTCAAAACAAAGGGATAAATCGTTTTAGATTGAAACTAGCAAGATTCACGAGCATCAATTTTACAAGTCGTCGAAGAGTAGACCAGAGAAAGGTGTAAACTTGTTCTCTCAGAACTGCCCGAAAACTTGTATTCCGGCTCAAAGCAACGAGATACATCGTTTTAGATCGAAACTAGCAAGATTCAGGAGCATCGATTTTACAAGTCGTCGAAGAGTAAACGAGGGAGAGCTGAAAACTTTTTATCTCAGAACTGCGCGAAAACTTTTAATCCGGCTCAAAACAACGGGATACATTGTTTTAGATCGAAACTAGCGAAATTCACGAGCATCGATTTTACAAGTCGTCGAAGAGTAGACGAGAGAAAGGTGGAGACTTTTTCTCTCAGAACTGCGCGAAAACTTGTATTCCGGCTCAAAACAACGGGATACATCGTTTTAGATCGAAACTAGCAAGATTCACGAGCATCGATTTTACAATTCGTCGAAGTGTAGACGAGAGAAAGGTGGAATCTTTTTTCTCAGAACTGCGCGAAAACTTGTATTCCGGCTAAGAACAACGGGATACATTGATTTAGATCGAAACTAGCAAGATTCACGAGCATCGATTTTACAAGTCGTCGAAGAGTAGACGAGAGAAAGGTGGAAACTTTTTCTCTCAGAACTGCGCGAAAACTTGTATTCCAGCTCAAAACAACGGGATACATCGTTTTAGATCGAAACTAGCAAGATTCAGGAGCATCGATTTTACAAGTCGTCGAAGAGTAGACGAGAGAAAGGTGGAAACTTTTTCTCTCAGACCTGCGCGAATACTTGCATTCCGGCTCAAAACAACGAGATACATCGTTTTAGAACGAAACTAGCAAGATTCTCGAGCATCGATTTTACAAGTCGTCGAAGAGTAGACGAGAGAGAGCTGAAAACTTTTTATCTCAGAACTGCGCGAAAACTTGTATTCCGGCTCAGAAAAACGGGATACATTGTTTTAGATCGAAACTAGCAAGATTCACGAGCATCAATTTTACAAGTCGTCGAAGAGTAGACGAGAGAGAGTTGAAAACTTTTTCTCTCAGAACTGCGCGAAAACTTGTATTCCGGCTCAGAACAACGGGATACATTGTTTTAGATCGATACTAGCAAGATTCACGAGCATCGATTTTACAAGTCGTCGAAGAGTAGACGAGAGAAAGGTGTAAACTTTTTCTCTCAGAACTGCGCCAAAACTTGTATTCCGGCTCAAAACAACGGGATACATCGTTTTAGATCGAACCTAGCAAGATTCACGAGCATCGATTTTACAAGTCGTCGAAGAGTAGACGAGAGAAAGGTGTAAACTTTTTATTTCAGAACTGCACGAAAACTTGTATTCCGGCTCAAAACAACGGGATACATTGTTTTAGATCGAAACTAGCAAGATTCACGAGCATCAATTTTACAAGTCGTCGAAGAGTAGACGAGAGACAGCTGAAAACTTTTTCTCTCAGAACTGCGCGAAAACTTGTATTCCGGCTCAAAACAAAGGGATAAATCGTTTTAGATTAAAACTAGCAAGATTCACGAGCATCAATTTTACAAGTCGTCGAAGAGTAGACCAGAGAAAGGTGTAAACTTTTTCTCTCAGAACTGCCCAAAACTTGTATTCCGGCTCAAAACAACGAGATACATCGTTTTAGATCGAAGCTAGCAAGATTCAGGAGCATCGATTTTACAAGTCGTCGAAGAGTAAACGAGGGAGAGCTGAAAACTTTTTATCTCAGAACTGCGCGAAAACTTTTAATCCGGCTCAAAACAACGGGATACATTGTTTTAGATCGAAACTAGCAAGATTCAGGAGCATCGATTTTACAAGTCGTCGAAGTGTAGACGAGAGAAAGGTGGAAACTTTTTTCTCTCAGAACTGCGCGAAAATTTGTATTTCGCCTCAGAACAACGAGATACATTGATTTTGATCGAAACTAGCAAGATTCACGAGCATCGATTTTACAAGTCGTCGAAGAGTAGACGAGAGAAAGGTGTAAACTTTTTATCTCAGAACTGCGCGAAAACTTGTATTTCGGCTCAAAACAACAGAATACATCGTTTTATATCGAACCTAGCAAGATTCACGAGCATCGATTTTACAAGTCGTCGAAGAGTAGACGAGAGAAAGGTGTAAACTTTTTCTCTCAGAACTGCGCGAAAACTTGTATTCCGGCTCACAACAACGGGATACATCGTTTTACATCGAAACTAGCAAAATTCACGAGCATCGATTTTACAAGTCGTCGAGGAGTAGACGAGAGAAAGGTGTAAACTTTTTCTCTCAGAACAGCGCGAAAACTTGTATTCCGGCTCACAACAACGGGATACATCGTTTTACATCGAAACTAGCAAAATTCACGAGCATCGATTTTACAAGTCGTCGAGGAGTAGACGAGAGAAAGGTGGAAACGTTTTCTCTCAGAACTGCGCGAAACCTTGTATTCCGGCTCAAAACAACGGGATACATCGTTTTAGATCGAAACTAGCAAGATTCTCGAGCATCGATTTTACAGTAAAGTCGTCGAAGAGTAGACGAGAGAAAGCTGGAAACTTTTTCTCTCAGAACTGCGCGAGAACTTGTATTCCGGCTCGGAACAACGGGATACATTGTTTTAGATCGAAACTAGCAAGATTCACGAGCATCAATTTTACAAGTCGTCGAAGAGTGACGAGAGACAGCTGAAAACTTTTTCTCTCAGAACTGCGCGAAAACTTGTTCTCCGGCTCAGAAAAACGGGATACATTGTTTTAGATCGAAACTAGCAAGATTCACGAGCATCAATTTTACAAGTCGTCGAAGAGAAGACGAGAGAGAGTTGAAAACTTTTTCTCTCAGAACTGCGCGAAAACTTGTATTCCGGCTCAGAACAACGTGATACATTGTTTTAGATCGATACTAGCAAGATTCACGAGCATCGATTTTACAAGTCGTCGAAGAGTAGACGAGAGAAAGGTGTAAACTTTTTCTCTCAGAACTGCGCGAAAACTTGTATTCCGGCTCAAAACAACGGGATACATCGTTTTAGAACGAAACTAGCAAGATTCACGAGCATCAATTTTACAAGTCGTCGAAGAGTAGCCGAGATAAAGGTGTAAACTTTTTCTCTCAGAACTGCGCGAAAACTTGTATTCCGGCTCAAAACAACGGGATACATCGATTTAGATTGAAACTAGCAAGATTCACGAGTATCGATTTTACAAGTCGTCGAAGAGTAGACGAGAGAGAGCTGAAAACTTTTTATCTCAGAACTGCGCGAAAACTTTTAATCCGGCTCAAAACAACGGGATACATCGTTTTAGATTAAAACTAGCAAGATTCCAGAGCATCGATTTTACAAGTCGTCGAAGAGTAGACGAGAGAAAGGTGGAAACTTTTTCTCTCAGACCTGCGCGAATACTTGCATTCCGGCTCAAAACAACGAGATACATCGTTTTAAAACGAAACTAGCAAGATTGTCGAGCATCGATTTTACAAGTCGTCGAAGAGTAGACGAGAGAGAGCTGAAAACTTTTTATCTCAGAACTGCGCGAAAACTTGTTCTCCGGCTCAGAAAAACGGGATACATTGTTTTAGATCGAAACTAGCAAGATTCACGAGCATCAATTTTACAAGTCGTCGAAGAGAAGACGAGAGAGAGTTGAAAACTTTTTCTCTCAGAACTGCGCGAAAACTTGTATTCCGGCTCAGAACAACGTGATACATTGTTTTAGATCGATACTAGCAAGATTCACGAGCATCGATTTTACAAGTCGTCGAAGAGTAGACGAGAGAAAGGTGTAAACTTTTTCTCTCAGAACTGCGCGAAAACTTGTATTCCGGCTCAAAACAACGGGATACATCGTTTTAGATCGAACCTAGCAAGATTCACGAGCATCGATTTTACAAGTCGTCGAAGAGTAGACGAGAGAAAGGTGTAAACTTTTTCTCTCAGAACTGCCCGAAAACTTGTATTCCGGCTCAAAACAACGAGATACATCGTTTTAGATCGAAACTAGCAAGATTCAGGAGCATCGATTTTACAAGTCGTCGAAGTGTAGACGAGAGAAAGGTGGAAACTTTTTTCTCTCAGAACTGCGCGAAAACTTGTATTCCGGCTCAGAACAACGGGATACATTGATTTAGATTGAAACTAGCAAGATTCACGAGCATCGATTTTACAAGTCGTCGAAGAGTAGACGAGAGAAAGGTGTAAACTTTTTCTCTCAGAACTGCGCGAAAACTTGTATTCCGGCTCAAAACAACGAGATACATCGTTTTAGATCGAAACTAGCAAGATTCAGGAGCATCGATTTTACGAGTCGTCGAAGTGTAGACGAGAGAAAGGTGGAAACTTTTTTCTCTCAGAACTGCGCGAAAACTTGTATTCCGGCTCAGAACAACGGGATACATTGATTTAGATCGAAACTAGCAAAATTCACGAGCATCGATTTTACAAGTCGTCGAAGAGTAGCCGAGAGAAAGGTGTAAACTTTTTCTCTCAGAACTGCGCGAAAACTTGTATTCCGGCTCAAAACAACGGGATACATCGTTTTAGAACGAAACTAGCAAGATTCACGAGCATCAATTTTACAAGTCGTCGAAGAGTAGCCGAGATAAAGGTGTAAACTTTTTCTCTCAGAACTGCGCGAAAACTTGTATTCCGGCTCAAAACAACGGGATACATCGTTTTAGATTGAAACTAGCAAGATTCACGAGCATCGATTTTACAAGTCGTCGAAGAGTAGCCGAGATAAAGGTGTAAACTTTTTATCTCAGAACTGCGCGAAAACTTGTATTCCGGCTCAAAACAACGGGATACATTGTTTTAGATTGAAACTATCAAGATTCACGAGCATCAATTTTACAAGTCGTCGAAGAGTAGACGAGAGAAAGGTGTAAACTTTTTCTCTCAGAACTGCCCGAAAACTTGTATTCCGGCTCAAAACAACGAGATACATCGTTTTAGATCGAAACTAGCAAGATTCAAGAGCATCGATTTTACAAGTCGTCGAAGTGTAGACGAGAGAAAGGTGGAAACTTTTTTCTCTCAGAACTGCGCGAAAATTTGTATTTCGCCTCAGAACAACGGGATACATTGATTTAGATCGAAACTAGCAAGATTCACGAGCATCCATTTTACAAGTCGTCGAAGAGTAGACGAGAGAAAGGTGTAAACTTTTTCACTCAGAACTGCGCGAAAACTTGTATTCCGGCTCAAAACAACGGAATACATCGTTTTAGATCGAACCTAGCAAGATTCACGAGCATCAATTTTACAAGTCGTCGAAGAGTAGACGAGAGAAAGGTGTAAACTTTTTCTCTCAGAACTGCGCGAAAACTTGTATTCCGGCTCACAACAACGGGATACATCGTTTTACATCGAAACTAGCAAAATTCACGAGCATCGATTTTACAAGTCGTCGAGGAGTAGACGAGAGAAAGGTGTAAACTTTTTCTCTCAGAACTGTGCGAAAACTTGTATTCCGGTTCAAAACAACGGGATACATCGTTTTAGAACGAAACTAGCAAGATTCACGAGCATCGATTTTACAAGTCGTCGAAGAGTAGCCGAGAGACAGCTGAAAACTTTTTCTCTAAGAACTGTGCGAAAACTTCTATTCCGGCTCAAAACAACGGGATACATTGTTTTAGATCGAAACTAGCGAAATTCACGAGCATCGATTTTAAAAGTCGTCGAAGAGTAGACGAGAGAAAGGTGGAGACTTTTTCTCTCAGAACTGCCCGAAAACTTGTATTCCGGCTCAAAACAACGAGATACATCGTTTTAGATCGAAACTAGCAAGATTCAGGAGCATCGATTTTACAAGTTGTCGAAGAGTAGACGAGAGAAAGGGGTAAACTTTTTCTCTCAGAACTGCGCGAAAACTTGTATTCCGGCTCAAAACAACGAGATACATCGTTTTAGATCGAAACTAGCAAGATTCAGGAGCATCAATTTTACAAGTCGTCCAAGTGTAGACGAGAGAAAAGTGGAAACTTTTTCTCTCAGAACTGCGCGAAAAGTTGTATTCCGGCTCAGAACAACGGGATACATTGATTTAGATCGAAACTAGCAAGATTCACGAGCATCGATTTTACAAGTCGTCGTAGAGTAGACGAGAGAAAGGTGTAAACTTTTTCTCTCAGAACTGCGCGAAAACTTGTATTCCGGCTCAAAACAACGGGATTCATCGTTTTAGATCGAAACTAGCAAAATTCACGAGCATCGATTTTACAAGTCGCCGAAGAGTAGACGAGAGAAAGGTGTAAACTTTTTCTCTCAGAACTGCCCGAAAACTTGTATTCCCGCTCAAAACAACGAGATACATCGTTTTAGATCGAAACTAGCAAGATTCAAGAGCATCGATTTTACAAGTCGTCGAAGTGTAGACGAGAGAAAGGTGGAAACTTTTTTCTCTCAGAACTGCGCGAAAATTTGTATTTCGCCTCAGAACAACGGGATACATTGATTTAGATCGAAACTAGCAAGATTCACGAGCATCGATTTTACAAGTCGTCGAAGAGTAGACGAGAGAAAGGTGTAATCTTTTTCTCTCAGAACTGCGCGAAAACTTGTATTCCGGCTCAAAACAACGGAATACATCGTTTTAGATCGAACCTAGCAAGATTCACGAGCATCGATTTTACAAGTCGTCGAAGAGTAGACGAGAGAAAGGTGTAAACTTTTTCTCTCAGAACTGCGCGAAAACTTGTATTCCGGCTCACAACAACGGGATACATTGTTTTAGATCGAAACTAGCAAAATTCACGAGCATCGATTTTACAAGTCGTCGAGGAGTAGACGAGAGAAAGGTGGAGACTTTTTCTCTCAGAACTGCCCGAAAACTTGTATTCCGGCTCAAAACAACGAGATACATCGTTTTAGATCGAAACTAGCAAGATTCAGGAGCATCGATTTTACAAGTCGTCGAAGTGTAGACGAGAGAAAGGTGGAAACTTTTTTCTCTCAGAACTGCGCGACAACTTGTATTCCGGCTCAGAACAACGGGATACATTGATTTAGATCGAAACTAGCAAGATTCACGAGCATCGATTTTACAAGTTGTCGAAGAGTAGACGAGAGAAAGGGGTAAACTTTTTCTCTCAGAACTGCGCGAAAACTTGTATTCCGGCTCAAAACAACGAGATACATCGTTTTAGATCGAAACTAGCAAGATTCAGGAGCATCAATTTTACAAGTCGTCCAAGTGTAGACGAGAGAAAAGTGGAAACTTTTTCTCTCAGAACTGCGCGAAAAGTTGTATTCCGGCTCAGAACAACGGGATACATTGATTTAGATCGAAACTAGCAAGATTCACGAGCATCGATTTTACAAGTCGTCGAAGAGTAGACGAGAGAAAGGTGTAAACTTTTTCTCTCAGAACTGCGCGAAAACTTGTATTCCGGCTCAAAACAACGGGATTCATCGTTTTAGATCGAAACTAGCAAAATTCCCGAGCATCGATTTTACAAGTCGCCGAAGAGTAGACGAGAGAAAGGTGTAAACTTTTTCTCTCAGAACTGCCCGAAAACTTGTATTCCCGCTCAAAACAACGAGATACATCGTTTTAGATCGAAACTAGCAAGATTCAAGAGCATCGATTTTACAAGTCGTCGAAGTGTAGACGAGAGAAAGGTGGAAACTTTTTTCTCTCAGAACTGCGCGAAAATTTGTATTTCGCCTCAGAACAACGGGATACATTGATTTAGATCGAAACTAGCAAGATTCACGAGCATCGATTTTACAAGTCGTCGAAGAGTAGACGAGAGAAAGGTGTAATCTTTTTCTCTCAGAACTGCGCGAAAACTTGTATTCCGGCTCAAAACAACGGAATACATCGTTTTAGATCGAACCTAGCAAGATTCACGAGCATCGATTTTACAAGTCGTCGAAGAGTAGACGAGAGAAAGGTGTAAACTTTTTCTCTCAGAACTGCGCGAAAACTTGTATTCCGGCTCACAACAACGGGATACATCGTTTTACATCGAAACTAGCAAAATTCACGAGCATCGATTTTACAAGTCGTCGAGGAGTAGACGAGAGAAAGGTGTAAACTTTTTCTCTCAGAACTGTGCGAAAACTTGTATTCCGGCTCAAAACAACGGGATACATCGTTTTAAAACGAAACTAGCAAGATTCACGAGCATCGATTTTACAAGTCGTCGATGAGTAGACGAGAGAAAGGTGGAAACGTTTTCTCTCAGAACTGCGCGAAACCTTGTATTCCGGCTCAAAACAACGGGATACATCGTTTTAGATCGAAACTAGCAAGATTCTCGAGCATCGATTTTACAGTAAAGTCGTCGAAGAGTAGACGAGAGAAAGCTGGAAACTTTTTCTCTCAGAACTGCGCGAGAACTTGTATTCCGGCTCAAAACAACGGGATACATCGATTTAGATTGAAACTAGCAAGATTCACGAGTATCGATTTTACGAGTCGTCGAAGAGTAGACGAGAGAGAGCTGAAAACTTTTTATCTCAGAACTGCGCGAAAACTTTTAATCCGGCTCAAAACAACGGGATACATCGTTTTAGATTAAAACTAGCAAGATTCCCGAGCATCGATTTTACAAGTCGTCGAAGAGTAGAGGAGAGAAAGGTGGAAACTTTTTTTCTCAGAACTGCGCGAAAACTTGTATTCCGGCTCAAAACAACGGGATACATCGTTTTAGATCGAAACTAGCAAGATTCAGGAGCATCGATTTTACAAGTCGTCGAAGAGTAGACGAGAGAAAGGTGGAAACTTTTTCTCTCAGACCTGCGCGAATACTTGCATTCCGGCTCAAAACAACGAGATACATCGTTTTAGAACGAAACTAGCAAGATTATCGAGCATCGATTTTACAAGTCGTCGAAGAGTAGACGAGAGAGAGCTGAAAACTTTTTATCTCAGAACTGCGCGAAAACTTGTATTCCGGCTCAGAAAAACGGGATACGTTGTTTTAGATCGAAACTAGCAAGATTCACGAGCATCAATTTTACAAGTCGTCGAAGAGTAGACGAGAGAGAGTTGAAAACTTTTTCTCTCAGAACTGCACGAAAACTTGTATTCCGGCTCAGAACAACGGGATACATTGTTTTAGATCGATACTAGCAAGATTCACGAGCATCGATTTTACAAGTCGTCGAAGAGTAGACGAGAGAAAGGTGTAAACTTTTTCTCTCAGAACGGCGCCAAAACTTGTATTCCGGCTCAAAACAACGGGATACATCGTTTTAGATCGAACCTAGCAAGATTCACGAGCATCAATTTTACAAGTCGTCGAAGAGTAGACGAGAGAAAGGTGTAAACTTTTTATTTCAGAACTGCACGAAAACTTGTATTCCGGCTCAAAACAACGGGATACATTGTTTTAGATCGAAACTAGCAACATTCACGAGCATCAATTTTACAAGTCGTCGAAGAGTAGACGAGAGACAGCTGAAAACTTTTTCTCTCAGAACTGCGCGAAAACTTGTATTCCGGCTCAAAACAAAGGGATAAATCGTTTTAGATTAAAACTAGCAAGATTCACGAGCATCAATTTTAAAAGTCGTCGAAGAGTAGACCAGAGAAAGGTGTAAACTTTTTCTCTCAGAACTGCCCAAAACTTGTATTCCGGCTCAAAACAACGAGATACATCGTTTTAGATCGAAACTAGCAAGATTCAGGAGCATCGATTTTACAAGTCGTCGAAGAGTAAACGAGGGAGAGCTGAAAACTTTTTATCTCAGAACTGCGCGAAAACTTTTAATCCGGCTCAAAACAACGGGATACATTGTTTTAGATCGAAACTAGCAAGATTCAGGAGCATCGATTTTACAAGTCGTCGAAGTGTAGACGAGAGAAAGGTGGAAACTTTTTTCTCTCAGAACTGCGCGAAAATTTGTATTTCGCCTCAGAACAACGAGATACATTGATTTAGATCGAAACTAGCAAGATTCACGAGAATCGATTTTACAAGTCGTCGAAGAGTAGACGAGAGAAAGGTGTAAACTTTTTATCTCAGAACTGCGCGAAAACTTGTATTTCGGCTCAAAACAACAGAATACATCGTTTTAGATCGAACCTAGCAAGATTCACGAGCATCGATTTTACAAGTCGTCGAAGAGTAGACGAGAGAAAGGTGTAAACTTTTTCTCTCAGAACTGCGCGAAAACTTGTATTCCGGCTCACAACAACGGGATACATCGTTTTACATCGAAACTAGCAAAATTCACGAGCATCGATTTTACAAGTCGTCGAGGAGTAGACGAGAGAAAGGTGTAAACTTTTTCTCTCAGAACAGCGCGAAAACTTGTATTCCGGCTCACAACAACGGGATACATCGTTTTACATCGAAACTAGCAAAATTCACGAGCATCGATTTTACAAGTCGTCGAGGAGTAGACGAGAGAAAGGTGGAAACGTTTTCTCTCAGAACTGCGCGAAACCTTGTATTCCGGCTCAAAACAACGGGATACATCGTTTTAGATCGAAACTAGCAAGATTCTCGAGCATCGATTTTACAGTAAAGTCGTCGAAGAGTAGACGAGAGAAAGCTGGAAACTTTTTCTCTCAGAACTGCGCGAGAACTTGTATTCCGGCTCAAAACAACGGGATACATCGATTTAGATTGAAACTAGCAAGATTCACGAGTATCGATTTTACAAGTCGTCGAAGAGTAGACGAGAGAGAGCTGAAAACTTTTTATCCCAGAACTGCGCGAAAACTTTTAATCCGGCTCAAAACAACGGGATACATTGTTTTAGATCGAAACTAGCGAAATTCACGAGCATCGATTTTAAAAGTCGTCGAAGAGTAGACGAGAGAAAGGTGTAAACTTTTTCTCTCAGAACTGCGCGAAAACTTGTATTCCGGCTCAAAACAACGAGATACATCGTTTTAGATCGAAACTAGCAAGATTCAGGAGCATCGATTTTACGAGTCGTCGAAGTGTAGACGAGAGAAAGGTGGAAACTTTTTTCTCTCAGAACTGCGCGAAAACTTGTATTCCGGCTCAGAACAACGGGATACATTGATTTAGATCGAAACTAGCAAGATTCACGAGCGTCGATTTTACAAGTCGTCGAAGAGTAGACGAGAGAAAGGCGTAAACTTTTTCTCTCAGAACTGAGCGAAAACTTGTATTCCGGCTCACAACAACGGGATACATCGTTTTACATCGAAACTAGCAAAATTCACGAGCATCGATTTTACAAGTCGTCGAAGAGTAGCCGAGAGAAAGGTGTAAACTTTTTCTCTCAGAACTGCGCGAAAACTTGTATTCCGGCTCAAAACAACGGGATACATCGTTTTAGAACGAAACTAGCAAGATTCACGAGCATCAATTTTACAAGTCGTCGAAGAGTAGCCGAGATAAAGGTGTAAACTTTTTCTCTCAGAACTGCGCGAAAACTTGTATTCCGGCTCAAAACAACGGGATACATCGTTTTAGATTGAAACTAGCAAGATTC
The DNA here is from genome assembly GCF_052857255.1 of Amblyomma americanum. Classification (NCBI taxonomy): domain Eukaryota; kingdom Metazoa; phylum Arthropoda; class Arachnida; order Ixodida; family Ixodidae; genus Amblyomma; species Amblyomma americanum. Next base: position 28,422 of record NW_027526710.1, on the reverse strand, counting down.
ACGAGCATCGATTTTACAAGTCGTCGAAGAGTAGCCGAGATAAAGGTGTAAACTTTTTATCTCAGAACTGCGCGAAAACTTGTATTCCGGCTCAAAACAACGGGATACATTGTTTTAGATTGAAACTATCAAGATTCACCAGCATCAATTTTACAAGTCGTCGAAGAGTAGACGAGAGAAAGGTGTAAACTTTTTCTCTCAGAACTGCCCGAAAACTTGTATTCCGGCTCAAAACAACGAGATACATCGTTTTAGATCGAAACTAGCAAGATTCAAGAGCATCGATTTTACAAGTCGTCGAAGTGTAGACGAGAGAAAGGTGGAAACTTTTTTCTCTCAGAACTGCGCGAAAATTTGTATTTCGCCTCAGAACAACGGGATACATTGATTTAGATCGAAACTAGCAAGATTCACGAGCATCCATTTTACAAGTCGTCGAAGAGTAGACGAGAGAAAGGTGTAAACTTTTTCTCTCAGAACTGCGCGAAAACTTGTATTCCGGCTCAAAACAACGGAATACATCGTTTTAGATCGAACCTAGCAAGATTCACGAGCATCAATTTTACAAGTCGTCGAAGAGTAGACGAGAGAAAGGTGTAAACTTTTTCTCTCAGAACTGCGCGAAAACTTGTATTCCGGCTCACAACAACGGGATACATCGTTTTACATCGAAACTAGCAAAATTCACGAGCATCGATTTTACAAGTCGTCGAGGAGTAGACGAGAGAAAGGTGTAAACTTTTTCTCTCAGAACTGTGCGAAAACTTGTATTCCGGTTCAAAACAACGGGATACATCGTTTTAGAACGAAACTAGCAAGATTCACGAGCATCGATTTTACAAGTCGTCGAAGAGTAGCCGAGAGACAGCTGAAAACTTTTTCTCTAAGAACTGTGCGAAAACTTTTATTCCGGCTCAAAACAACGGGATACATTGTTTTAGATCGAAACTAGCGAAATTCACGAGCATCGATTTTAAAAGTCGTCGAAGAGTAGACGAGAGAAAGGTGGAGACGTTTTCTCTCAGAACTGCCCGAAAACTTGTATTCCGGCTCAAAACAACGAGATACATCGTTTTAGATCGAAACTAGCAAGATTCAGGAGCATCGATTTTACAAGTCGTCGAAGTGTAGACGAGAGAAAGGTGGAAACTTTTTTCTCTCAGAACTGCGCGACAACTTGTATTCCGGCTCAGAACAACGGGATACATTGATTTAGATCGAAACTAGCAAGATTCACGAGCATCGATTTTACAAGTTGTTGAAGAGTAGACGAGAGAAAGGTGTAAACTTTTTCTCTCAGAACTGCGCGAAAACTTGTATTCCGGCTCAAAACAACGAGATACATCGTTTTAGATCGAAACTAGCAAGATTCAGGAGCATCGATTTTACAAGTCGTCGAAGTGTAGACGAGAGAAAAGTGGAAACTTTTTCTCTCAGAACTGCGCGAAAAGTTGTATTCCGGCTCAGAACAACGGGATACATTGATTTAGATCGAAACTAGCAAGATTCACGAGCATCGATTTTACAAGTCGTCGAAGAGTAGACGAGAGAAAGGTGTAAACTTTTTCTCTCAGAACTGCGCGAAACCTTGTATTCCGGCTCAAAACAACGGGATACATCGTTTTAGATCGAAACTAGCAAGATTCTCGAGTATCGATTTTACAGTAAAGTCGTCGAAGAGTAGACGAGAGAAAGCTGGAAACTTTTTCTCTCAGAACTGCGCGAAAACTTGTATTCCGGCTCAAAACAACGGGATACATCGATTTAGATTGAAACTAGCAAGATTCACGAGTATCGATTTTACAAGTCGTCGAAGAGTAGACGAGAGAGAGCTGAAAACTTTTTATCTCAGAACTGCGCGAAAACTTGTATTCCGGCTCAAAACAACGGGATACATCGATTTAGATTGAAACTAGCAAGATTCACGAGTATCGATTTTACAAGTCGTCGAAGAGTAGACGAAAGAGCTGAAAACTTTATCTCAGAACTGCGCGAAAACTTGTATTCCGGCTCAAAACAACAGGATACATCGTTTTAGATCGAACCTAGCAAGATTCACGAGCATCGAGTTTACAAGTCGTCGAAGAGTAGACGAGAGAAAGGTGTAAACTTTTTCTCTCAGAACTGCGCGAAAACTTGTATTCCGGCTCAAAACAACGGGATTCATCGTTTTAGATCGAAACTAGCAAAATTCACGAGCATCGATTTTACAAGTCGCCGAAGAGTAGACGAGAGAAAGGTGTAAACTTTTTCTCTCAGAACTGCCCGAAAACTTGTATTCCGGCTCAAAACAACGAGATACATCGTTTTTGATCGAAACTAGCAAGATTCAGGAGCATCGATTTTACAAGTCGTCGAAGACTAAACGAGGGAGAGCTGAAAACTTTTTATCTCAGAACTGCGCGAAAACTTTTAATCCGGCTCAAAACAACGGGATACATTGTTTTAGATCGAAACTAGCGAAATTCACGAGCATCGATTTTAAAATTCGTCGAAGAGTAGACGAGAGAAAGGTGGAGACTTTTTCTCTCAGAACTGCCCGAAAACTTGTATTCCGGCTCAAAAGAACGAGATACATCGTTTTAGATCGAAACTAGCAAGATTCAGGAGCATCGATTTTACAAGTCGTCGAAGTGTAGACGAGAGAAAGGTGGAAACTTTTTTCTCTCAGAACTGCGCGAAAACTTGTATTCCGGCTCAGAACAACGGGATACATTGATTTAGATCGAAACTAGCAAGATTCACGAGCATCGATTTTACAAGTCGTCGAAGAGTAGACGAGAGAAAGGTGTAAACTTTTTCTCTCAGAACTGCGCGAAAACTTGTATTCCGGCTCACAACAACGGGATACATCGTTTTACATCGAAACTAGCAAAATTCACGAGCATCGATTTTACAAGTCGTCGAAGAGTAGACGAGAGAAAGGTGTAAACTTTTTCTCTCAGAACTGCGCGAAAACTTGTATTCCGGCTCAAAACAACGGGATACATCGTTTTAGAACGAAACTAGCAAGATTCACGAGCATCAATTTTACAAGTCGTCGAAGAGTAGCCGAGATAAAGGTGTAAACTTTTTCTCTCAGAACTGCGCGAAAACTTGTATTCCGGCTCAAAACAACGGGATACATCGTTTTAGATCGAAACTAGCAAGATTCTCGAGCATCGATTTTACAGTAAAGTCGTCGAAGAGTAGACGAGAGAAAGCTGGAAACTTTTTTCTCTCAAAACTGCGCGAAAACTTGTATTCCGGCTCAGAACAACGGGATACATTGATTTAGATCGAAACTAGCAAGATTCTCGAGCATCGATTTTACAGTAAAGTCGTCGAAGAGTAGACGAAAGAGAGCTGAAAACTTTATCTCAGAACTGCGCGAAAACTTGTATTCCGGCTCAAAACAACAGGATACATCGTTTTAGATCGAACCTAGCAAGATTCACGAGCATCGAGTTTACAAGTCGTCGAAGAGTAGACGAGAGAAAGGTGTAAACTTTTTCTCTCAGAACTGCGCGAAAACTTGTATTCCGGCTCAAAACAACGGGATTCATCGTTTTAGATCGAAACTAGCAAAATTCACGAGCATCGATTTTACAAGTCGCCGAAGAGTAGACGAGAGAAAGGTGTAAACTTTTTCTCTCAGAACTGCCCGAAAACTTGTATTCCGGCTCAAAACAACGAGATACATCATTTTAGATCGAAACTAGCAAGATTCAAGAGCATCGATTTTACAAGTCGTCGAAGTGTAGACGAGAGAAAGGTGGAAACTTTTTTCTCTCAGAACTGCGCGAAAATTTGTATTTCGCCTCAGAACAACGGGATACATTGATTTAGATCGAAACTAGCAAGATTCACGAGCATCGATTTTACAAGTCGTCGAAGAGTAGACGAGAGAAAGGTGTAAACTTTTTCTCTCAGAACTGCACGAAAACTTGTATTCCGGCTCAAAACAACGGAATACATCGTTTTAGATCGAACCTAGCAAGATTCACGAGCATCGATTTTACAAGTCGTCGAAGAGTAGACGAGAGAAAGGTGTAAACTTTTTCTCTCAGAACTGCGCGAAAACTTGTATTCCGGCTCACAACAACGGGATATATCGTTTTACATCGAAACTAGCAAAATTCACGAGCATCAATTTTACAAGTCGTCGAGGAGTAGACGAGAGAAAGGTGTAAACTTTTTCTCTCAGAACTGTGCGAAAACTTGTATTCCGGCTCAAAACAACGGGATACATCGTTTTAGAACGAAACTAGCAAGATTCACGAGCATCGATTTTACAAGTCGTCGAAGAGTAGCCGAGATAAAGGTGTAAACTTTTTATCTCAGAACTGCGCGAAAACTTGTATTCCGGCTCAAAACAACGGGATACATCGTTTTAGATTGAAACTATCAAGATTCACGAGCATCAATTTTACAAGTCGTCGAAGAGTAGACGAGACAGAGCTGAAAACGTTTTCTCTCAGAACTGCGCGAAAACTTGTATTCCGGCTCAAAACAACGGAATACATCGTTTTAGATCGAAACTAGCAAGATTCTCGAGCATCGATTTTACAATTCGTCGATGAGTAGACGAGAGAAAGGTGGAAACGTTTTCTCTCAGAACTGCGCGAAACCTTGTATTCCGGCTCAAAACAACGGGATACATCGTTTTAGATCGAAACTAGCAAGATTCTCGAGCATCGATTTTACAAGTCGTCGATGAGTAGACGAGAGAAAGGTGGAAACGTTTTCTCTCAGAACTGCGCGAAACCTTGTATTCCGGCTCAAAACAACGGGATACATCGTTTTAGATCGAAACTAGCAAGATTCTCGAGCATCGATTTTACAGTAAAGTCGTCGAAGAGTAGACGAAAGAGCTGAAAACTTTATCTCAGAACTGCGCGAAAACTTGTATTCCGGCTCAAAACAACAGGATACATCGTTTTAGATCGAACCTAGCAAGATTCACGAGCATCGAGTTTACAAGTCGTCGAAGAGTAGACGAGAGAAAGGTGTAAACTTTTTCTCTCAGAACTGCGCGAAAACTTGTATTCCGGCTCAAAACAACGGGATTCATCGTTTTAGATCGAAACTAGCAAAATTCACGAGCATCGATTTTACAAGTCGCCGAAGAGTAGACGAGAGAAAGGTGTAAACTTTTTCTCTCAGAACTGCCCAAAAACTTGTATTCCGGCTCAAAACAACGAGATACATCGTTTTTGATCGAAACTAGCAAGATTCAGGAGCATCGATTTTACAAGTCGTCGAAGACTAAACGAGGGAGAGCTGAAAACTTTTTATCTCAGAACTGCGCGAAAACATTTATTCCGGCTCAAAACAACGGGATACATTGTTTTAGATCGAAACTAGCGAAATTCACGAGCATCGATTTTAAAATTCGTCGAAGAGTAGACGAGAGAAAGGTGGAGACTTTTTCTCTCAGAACTGCCCGAAAACTTGTATTCCGGCTCAAAAGAACGAGATACATCGTTTTAGATCGAAACTAGCAAGATTCAGGAGCATCGATATTACAAGTCGTCGAAGTGTAGACGAGAGAAAGGTGGAAACTTTTCTCTCAGAACTGCGCGAAAACTTGTATTCCGGCTCAGAACAACGGGATACATTGATTTAGATCGAAACTAGCAAGATTCACGAGCATCGATTTTACAAGTCGTCGAAGAGTAGACGAGAGAAAGGTGTAAACTTTTTCTCTCAGAACTGCGCGAAAACTTGTATTCCGGCTCAAAACAACGAGATACATCGTTTTAGATCGAAACTAGCAAGATTCAGGAGCATCGATTTTACAAGTCGTCGAAGTGTAGACGAGAGAAAGGTGGAAACTTTTTTCTCTCAGAACTGCGCGAAAACTTGTATTCCGGCTCAGAACAACGGGATACATTGATTTAGATCGAAACTAGCAAGATTCACGAGCATCGATTTTACAAGTCGTCGAAGAGTAGACGAGAGAAAGGTGTAAACTTTTTCTCTCAGAACTGCGCGAAAACTTGTATTCCGGCTCACAACAACGGGATACATCGTTTTACATCGAAACTAGCAAAATTCACGAGCATCGATTTTACAAGTCGTCGAAGAGTAGACGAGAGAAAGGTGTAAACTTTTTCTCTCAGAACTGCGCGAAAACTTGTATTCCGGCTCAAAACAACGGGATACATCGTTTTAGAACGAAACTAGCAAGATTCACGAGCATCAATTTTACAAGTCGTCGAAGAGTAGCCGAGATAAAGGTGTAAACTTTTTCTCTCAGAACTGCGCGAAAACTTGTATTCCGGCTCAAAACAACGGGATACATCGTTTTAGATCGAAACTAGCAAGATTCTCGAGCATCGATTTTACAGTAAAGTCGTCGAAGAGTAGACGAGAGAAAGCTGGAAACTTTTTTCTCTCAGAACTGCGCGAAAACTTGTATTCCGGCTCAGAACAACGGGATACATTGATTTAGATCGAAACTAGCAAGATTCTCGAGCATCGATTTTACAGTAAAGTCGTCGAAGAGTAGACGAAAGAGAGCTGAAAACTTTATCTCAGAACTGCGCGAAAACTTGTATTCCGGCTCAAAACAACAGGATACATCGTTTTAGATCGAACCTAGCAAGATTCACGAGCATCGAGTTTACAAGTCGTCGAAGAGTAGACGAGAGAAAGGTGTAAACTTTTTCTCTTAGAACTGCGCGAAAACTTGTATTCCGGCTCAAAACAACGGGATTCATCGTTTTAGATCGAAACTAGCAAAATTCACGAGCATCGATTTTACAAGTCGCCGAAGAGTAGACGAGAGAAAGGTGTAAACTTTTTCTCTCAGAACTGCCCGAAAACTTGTATTCCGGCTCAAAACAACGAGATACATCATTTTAGATCGAAACTAGCAAGATTCAAGAGCATCGATTTTACAAGTCGTCGAAGTGTAGACGAGAGAAAGGTGGAAACTTTTTTCTCTCAGAACTGCGCGAAAACTTGTATTCCGGCTCACAACAACGGGATATATCGTTTTACATCGAAACTAGCAAAATTCACGAGCATCAATTTTACAAGTCGTCGAAGAGTAGACGAGAGAGAGCTGAAAACGTTTTCTCTCAGAACTGCGCGAAAACTTGTATTCCGGCTCAAAACAACGGAATACATCGTTTTAGATCGAAACTAGCAAGATTCTCGAGCATCGATTTTACAATTCGTCGATGAGTAGACGAGAGAAAGGTGGAAACGTTTTCTCTCAGAACTGCGCGAAACCTTGTATTCCGGCTCAAAACAACGAGATACATCGTTTTAGATCGAAACTAACAAGATTCTCGAGCATCGATTTTACAAGTCGTCGATGAGTAGACGAGAGAAAGGTGGAAACGTTTTCTCTCAGAACTGCGCGAAACCTTGTATTCCGGCTCAAAACAACGGGATACATCGTTTTAGATCGAAACTAGCAAGATTCTCGAGCATCGATTTTACAGTAAAGTCGTCGAAGAGTAGACGAGAGAAAGCTGGAAACTTTTTCTCTCAGAACTGCGCGAAAACTTGTATTCCGGCTCAAAACAACGGGATACATCGATTTAGATTGAAACTAGCAAGATTCACGAGTATCGATTTTACAAGTCGTCGAAGAGTAGACGAGAGAGAGCTGAAAACTTTTTATCTCAGAACTGCGCGAAAACTTTTAATCCGGCTCAAAACAACGGAATACATCGTTTTAGATCAAAACTAGCAAGATTCCCGAGCATCGATTTTACAAGTCGTCGAAGAGTAGAGGAGAGAAAGGTGGAAACTTTTTCTCTCAGAACTGCGCGAAAACTTGTATTCCGGCTCAAAACAACGGAATACATCGTTTTAGATTGAAACTAGCAAGATTCAGGAGCATTGATTTTACAAGTCGTCGAAGAGTAGAGGAGAGAAAGGTGGAAACTTTTTCTCTCAGACCTGCGCGAATACTTGCATTCCGGCTCAAAACAACGAGATACATCGTTTTAGAATGAAACTAGCAAGATTCTCGAGCATCGATTTTACAAGTCGTCGAAGAGTAGACGAGAGAGAGCTGAAAACTTTTTATCTCAGAATTGCGCGAAAACTTGTATTCCGGCTCAGAAAAACGGGATACATTGTTTTAGATCGAAACTGGCAAGATTCACGAGCATCGATTTTACAAGTCGTCGAAGAGTAGACGAGAGAAAGGTGTAAACTTTTTCTCTCAGAACTGCGCGAAAACTTGTATTCCGGCTCAAAACAACGGGATACATCGTTTTAGGTCGAACCTAGCAAGATTCACGAGCATCGATTTTACAAGTCGTCGAAGAGTAGACGAGAGAAAGGTGTAAACTTTTTATTTCAGAACTGCACGAAAACTTGTATTCCGGCTCAAAACAACGGGATACATTGTTTTAGATCGAAACTAGCAAGATTCACGAGCATCAATTTTACAAGTCGTCGAAGAGTAGACGAGAGACAGCTGAAAACTTTTTCTCTCAGAACTGCGCGAAAACTTGTATTCCGGCTCAAGACAAAGGGATAAATCGTTTTAGATTGAAACTAGCAAGATTCACGAGCATCAATTTTACAAGTCGTCGAAGAGTAAGTAGACCAGAGAAAGGCGTAAACTTTTTCTCTCAGAACTGCCCGAAAACTTGTATTCCGGCTCAAAACAACGAGATACATCGTTTTAGATCGAAACTAGCAAGATTCAGGAGCATCGATTTTACAAGTTGTCGAAGAGTAAACAAGGGAGAGCTGAAAATTTTTTATCTCAGAACTGCGCGAAAACTTTTAATCCGGCTCAAAACAACGGGATACATTGTTTTAGATCGAAACTAGCGAAATTCACGAGCATCGATTTTAAAAGTCGTCGCAGAGTAGACGAGAGAAAGCTGGAAACTTTTTCTCTCAGAACTGCGCGAAAACTTGTATTCCGGCTCAAAACAACGGGATACATCGATTTAGATTGAAACTAGCAAGATTCACGAGTATCGATTTTACAAGTCGTCGAAGAGTAGACGAAAGAGCTGAAAACTTTATCTCAGAACTGCGCGAAAACTTGTATTCCGGCTCAAAACAACAGGATACATCGTTTTAGATCGAACCTAGCAAGATTCACGAGCATCGAGTTTACAAGTCGTCGAAGAGTAGACGAGAGAAAGGTGTAAACTTTTTCTCTCAGAACTGCGCGAAAACTTGTATTCCGGCTCAAAACAACGGGATTCATCGTTTTAGATCGAAACTAGCAAAATTCACGAGCATCGATTTTACAAGTCGCCGAAGAGTAGACGAGAGAAAGGTGTAAACTTTTTCTCTCAGAACTGCCCGAAAACTTGTATTCCGGCTCAAAACAACGAGATACATCGTTTTAGATCGAAACTAGCAAGATTCAGGAGCATCGATTTTACAAGTCGTCGAAGACTAAACGAGGGAGAGCTGAAAACTTTTTATCTCAGAACTGCGCGAAAACTTTTAATCCGGCTCAAAACAACGGGATACATCGTTTTAGATCGAAACTAGCAAGATTCAAGAGCATCGATTTTACAAGTCGTCGAAGTGTAGACGAGAGAAAGGTGGAAACTTTTTTCTCTCAGAACTGCGCGAAAATTTGTATTTCGCCTCAGAACAACGGGATACATTGATTTAGATCGAAACTAGCAAGATTCACGCGCATCGATTTTACAAGTCGTCGAAGAGTAGACGAGAGAAAGGTGTAAACTTTTTCTCTCAGAACTGCACGAAAACTTGTATTCCGGCTCAAAACAACGGAATACATCGTTTTAGATCGAACCTAGCAAGATTCACGAACATCGATTTTACAAGTCGTCGAAGAGTAGACGAGAGAAAGGTGTAAACTTTTTCTCTCAGAACTGCGCGAAAACTTGTATTCCGGCTCACAACAACGGGATATATCGTTTTACATCGAAACTAGCAAAATTCACGAGCATCAATTTTACAAGTCGTCGAAGAGTAGACGAGAGAGAGCTGAAAACGTTTTCTCTCAGAACTGCGCGAAAACTTGTATTCCGGCTCAAAACAACGGAATACATCGTTTTAGATCGAAACTAGCAAGATTCTCGAGCATCGATTTTACAATTCGTCGATGAGTAGACGAGAGAAAGGTGGAAACGTTTTCTCTCAGAACTGCGCGAAACCTTGTATTCCGGCTCAAAACAACGAGATACATCGTTTTAGATCGAAGCTAACAAGATTCTCGAGCATCGATTTTACAAGTCGTCGATGAGTAGACGAGAGAAAGGTGGAAACGTTTTCTCTCAGAACTGCGCGAAACCTTGTATTCCGGCTCAAAACAACGGGATACATCGTTTTAGATCGAAACTAGCAAGATTCTCGAGCATCGATTTTACAGTAAAGTCGTCGAAGAGTAGACGAGAGAAAGCTGGAAACTTTTTCTCTCAGAACTGCGCGAAAACTTGTATTCCGGCTCAAAACAACGGGATACATCGATTTAGATTGAAACTAGCAAGATTCACGAGTATCGATTTTACAAGTCGTCGAAGAGTAGACGAGAGAGAGCTGAAAACTTTTTATCTCAGAACTGCGCGAAAACTTTTAATCCGGCTCAAAACAACGGAATACATCGTTTTAGATCAAAACTAGCAAGATTCCCGAGCATCGATTTTACAAGTCGTCGAAGAGTAGAGGAGAGAAAGGTGGAAACTTTTTCTCTCAGAACTGCGCGAAAACTTGTATTCCGGCTCAAAACAACGGAATACATCGTTTTAGATTGAAACTAGCAAGATTCAGGAGCATTGATTTTACAAGTCGTCGAAGAGTAGAGGAGAGAAAGGTGGAAACTTTTTCTCTCAGACCTGCGCGAATACTTGCATTCCGGCTCAAAACAACGAGATACATCGTTTTAGAATGAAACTAGCAAGATTCTCGAGCATCGATTTTACAAGTCGTCGAAGAGTAGACGAGAGAGAGCTGAAAACTTTTTATCTCAGAATTGCGCGAAAACTTGTATTCCGGCTCAGAAAAACGGGATACATTGTTTTAGATCGAAACTAGCAAGATTCACGAGCATCGATTTTACAAGTCGTCGAAGAGTAGACGAGAGAAAGGTGTAAACTTTTTCTCTCAGAACTGCGCGAAAACTTGTATTCCGGCTCAAAACAACGGGATACATCGTTTTAGGTCGAACCTAGCAAGATTCACGAGCATCGATTTTACAAGTCGTCGAAGAGTAGACGAGAGAAAGGTGTAAACTTTTTATTTCAGAACTGCACGAAAACTTGTATTCCGGCTCAAAACAACGGGATACATTGTTTTAGATCGAAACTAGCAAGATTCACGAGCATCAATTTTACAAGTCGTCGAAGAGTAGACGAGAGACAGCTGAAAACTTTTTCTCTCAGAACTGCGCGAAAACTTGTATTCCGGCTCAAGACAAAGGGATAAATCGTTTTAGATTGAAACTAGCAAGATTCACGAGCATCAATTTTACAAGTCGTCGAAGAGTAAGTAGACCAGAGAAAGGCGTAAACTTTTTCTCTAAGAACTGCCCGAAAACTTGTATTCCGGCTCAAAACAACGAGATACATCGTTTTAGATCGAAACTAGCAAGATTCAGGAGCATCGATTTTACAAGTTGTCGAAGAGTAAACAAGGGAGAGCTGAAAATTTTTTATCTCAGAACTGCGCGAAAACTTTTAATCCGGCTCAAAACAACGGGATACATTGTTTTAGATCGAAACTAGCGAAATTCACGAGCATCGATTTTAAAAGTCGTCGCAGAGTAGACGAGAGAAAGCTGGAAACTTTTTCTCTCAGAACTGCGCGAAAACTTGTATTCCGGCTCAAAACAACGGGATACATCGATTTAGATTGAAACTAGCAAGATTCACGAGTATCGATTTTACAAGTCGTCGAAGAGTAGACGAGAGAGAGCTGAAAACTTTTTATCTCAGAACTGCGCGAAAACTTGTATTCCGGCTCAAAACAACGGGATACATCGATTTAGATTGAAACTAGCAAGATTCACGAGTATCGATTTTACAAGTCGTCGAAGAGTAGACGAAAGAGCTGAAAACTTTATCTCAGAACTGCGCGAAAACTTGTATTCCGGCTCAAAACAACAGGATACATCGTTTTAGATCGAACCTAGCAAGATTCACGAGCATCGAGTTTACAAGTCGTCGAAGAGTAGACGAGAGAAAGGTGTAAACTTTTTCTCTCAGAACTGCGCGAAAACTTGTATTCCGGCTCAAAACAACGGGATTCATCGTTTTAGATCGAAACTAGCAAAATTCACGAGCATCGATTTTACAAGTCGCCGAAGAGTAGACGAGAGAAAGGTGTAAACTTTTTCTCTCAGAACTGCCCGAAAACTTGTATTCCGGCTCAAAACAACGAGATACATCGTTTTAGATCGAAACTAGCAAGATTCAGGAGCATCGATTTTACAAGTCGTCGAAGACTAAACGAGGGAGAGCTGAAAACTTTTTATCTCAGAACTGCGCGAAAACTTTTAATCCGGCTCAAAACAACGGGATACATTGTTTTAGATCGAAACTAGCGAAATTCACGAGCATCGATTTTAAAATTCGTCGAAGAGTAGGCGAGAGAAAGGTGGAGACTTTTTCTCTCAGAACTGCCCGAAAACTTGTATTCCGGCTCAAAACAACGAGATACATCGTTTTAGATCGAAACTAGCAAGATTCAGGAGCATCGATATTACAAGTCGTCGAAGTGTAGACGAGAGAAAGGTGGAAACTTTTTTCTCTCAGAACTGCGCGAAAACGTATTCCGGCTCAAAACAACGAGATACATCGTTTTAGATCGAAACTAGCAAGATTCAGGAGCATCGATTTTACAAGTCGTCGAAGTGTAGACGAGAGAAAGGTGGAAACTTTTTTCTCTCAGAACTGCGCGAAAACTTGTATTCCGGCTCAGAACAACGGGATACATTGATTTAGATCGAAACTAGCAAGATTCACGAGCATCGATTTTACAAGTCGTCGAAGAGTAGACGAGAGAAAGGTGTAAACTTTTTCTCTCAGAACTGCGCGAAAACTTGTATTCCGGCTCACAACAACGGGATACATCGTTTTACATCGAAACTAGCAAAATTCACGAGCATCGATTTTACAAGTCGTCGAAGAGTAGACGAGATAAAGGTGTAAACTTTTTCTCTCAGAACTGCGCGAAAACTTGTATTCCGGCTCAAAACAACGGGATACATCGTTTTAGAACGAAACTAGCAAGATTCACGAGCATCAATTTTACAAGTCGTCGAAGAGTAGCCGAGATAAAGGTGTAAACTTTTTCTCTCAGAACTGCGCGAAAACTTGTATTCCGGCTCAAAACAACGGGATACATCGTTTTAGATCGAAACTAGCAAGATTCTCGAGCATCGATTTTACAAGTCGTCGAAGTGTAGACGAGAGAAAGGTGGAAACTTTTTTCTCTCAGAACTGCGCGAAAACTTGTATTCCGGCTCAGAACAACGGGATACATTGATTTAGATCGAAACTAGCAAGATTCACGAGCATCGATTTTACAAGTCGTCGAAGAGTAGACGAGAGAAAGGTGTAAACTTTTTCTCTCAGAACTGCGCGAAAACTTGTATTCTGGCTCACAACAACGGGATACATCGTTTTACATTGAAACTAGCAAAATTCACGAGCATCGATTTTACAAGTTGTCGAAGAGTAGACGAGAGAAAGGTGTAAACTTTTTCTCTCAGAACTGCGCGAAAACTTGTATTCCGGCTCAAAACAACGGGATACATCGTTTTAAATCGAAACTAGCAAGATTCTCGAGCATCGATTTTACAGTAAAGTCGTCGAAGAGTAGACGAGAGAAAGCTGGAAACTTTTTTCTCTCAGAACTGCGCGAAAACTTGTATTCCGGCTCAGAACAACGGGATACATTGATTTAGATCGAAACTAGCAAGATTCACGAGCATCGATTTTACAAGTCGCCGAAGAGTAGACGAGAGAAAGGTGTAAACTTTTTCTCTCAGAACTGCCCGAAAACTTGTATTCCGGCTCAAAACAACGAGATACATCGTTTTAGATCGAAACTAGCAAGATTCAGGAGCATCGATTTTACAAGTCGTCGAAGACTAAACGAGGGAGAGCTGAAAACTTTTTATCTCAGAACTGCGCGAAAACTTTTAATCCGGCTCAAAACAACGGGATACATTGTTTTAGATCGAAACTAGCGAAATTCACGAGCATCGATTTTAAAATTCGTCGAAGAGTAGACGAGAGAAAGGTGGAGACTTTTTCTCTCAGAACTGCCCGAAAACTTGTATTCCGGCTCAAAACAACGAGATACATCGTTTTAGATCGAAACTAGCAAGATTCAGGAGCATCGATATTACAAGTCGTCGAAGTGTAGACGAGAGAAAGGTGGAAACTTTTTTCTCTCAGAACTGCGCGAAAACTTGTATTCCGGCTCAGAACAACGGGATACATTGATTTAGATCGAAACTAGCAAGATTCACGAGCATCGATTTTACAAGTCGTCGAAGAGTAGACGAGAGAAAGGTGTAAACTTTTTCTCTCAGAACTGCGCGAAAACTTGTATTCCGGCTCAAAACAACGAGATACATCGTTTTAGATCGAAACTAGCAAGATTCAGGAGCATCGATTTTACAAGTCGTCGAAGTGTAGACGAGAGAAAGGTGGAAACTTTTTTCTCTCAGAACTGCGCGAAAACTTGTATTCCGGCTCAGAACAACGGGATACATTGATTTAGATCGAAACTAGCAAGATTCACGAGCATCGATTTTACAAGTCGTCGAAGAGTAGACGAGAGAAAGGTGTAAACTTTTTCTCTCAGAACTGCGCGAAAACTTGTATTCCGGCTCAAAACAACGGGATACATCGTTTTAGAACGAAACTAGCAAGATTCACGAGCATCAATTTTACAAGTCGTCGAAGAGTAGCCGAGATAAAGGTGTAAACTTTTTCTCTCAGAACTGCGCGAAAACTTGTATTCCGGCTCAAAACAACGGGATACATCGTTTTAGATCGAAACTAGCAAGATTCTCGAGCATCGATTTTACAAGTCGTCGAAGTGTAGACGAGAGAAAGGTGGAAACTTTTTTCTCTCAGAACTGCGCGAAAACTTGTATTCCGGCTCAGAACAACGGGATACATTGATTTAGATCGAAACTAGCAAGATTCACGAGCATCGATTTTACAAGTCGTCGAAGAGTAGACGAGAGAAAGGTGTAAACTTTTTCTCTCAGAACTGCGCGAAAACTTGTATTCTGGCTCACAACAACGGGATACATCGTTTTACATCGAAACTAGCAAAATTCACGAGCATCGATTTTACAAGTCGTCGAAGAGTAGACGAGAGAAAGGTGTAAACTTTTTCTCTCAGAACTGCGCGAAAACTTGTATTCCGGCTCAAAACAACGGGATACATCGTTTTAGAACGAAACTAGCAAGATTCACGAGCATCAATTTTACAAGTCGTCGAAGAGTAGCCGAGATAAAGGTGTAAACTTTTTCTCTCAGAACTGCGCGAAAACTTGTATTCCGGCTCAAAACAACGGGATACATCGTTTTAAATCGAAACTAGCAAGATTCTCGAGCATCGATTTTACAGTAAAGTCGTCGAAGAGTAGACGAGAGAAAGCTGGAAACTTTTTTCTCTCAGAACTGCGCGAAAACTTGTATTCCGGCTCAGAACAACGGGATACATTGATTTAGATCGAAACTAGCAAGATTCACGAGCATCGATTTTACAAGTCGCCGAAGAGTAGACGAGAGAAAGGTGTAAACTTTTTCTCTCAGAACTGCCCGAAAACTTGTATTCCGGCTCAAAACAACGAGATACATCGTTTTAGGTCGAAACTAGCAAGATTCAGGAGCATCGATTTTACAAGTCGTCGAAGACTAAACGAGGGAGAGCTGAAAACTTTTTATCTCAGAACTGCGCGAAAACTTTTAATCCGGCTCAAAACAACGGGATACATTGTTTTAGATCGAAACTAGCGAAATTCACGAGCATCGATTTTAAAATTCGTCGAAGAGTAGACGAGAGAAAGGTGGAGACTTTTTCTCTCAGAACTGCCCGAAAACTTGTATTCCGGCTCAAAACAACGAGATACATCGTTTTAGATCGAAACTAGCAAGATTCAGGAGCATCGATATTACAAGTCGTCGAAGTGTAGACGAGAGAAAGGTGGAAACTTTTTTCTCTCAGAACTGCGCGAAAACTTGTATTCCGGCTCAGAACAACGGGATACATTGATTTAGATCGAAACTAGCAAGATTCACGAGCATCGATTTTACAAGTCGTCGAAGAGTAGACGAGAGAAAGGTGTAAACTTTTTCTCTCAGAACTGCGCGAAAACTTGTATTCCGGCTCAAAACAACGAGATACATCGTTTTAGATCGAAACTAGCAAGATTCAGGAGCATCGATTTTACAAGTCGTCGAAGTGTAGACGAGAGAAAGGTGGAAACTTTTTTCTCTCAGAACTGCGCGAAAACTTGTATTCCGGCTCAGAACAACGGGATACATTGATTTAGATCGAAACTAGCAAGATTGACGAGCATCGATTTTACAAGTCGTCGAAGAGTAGACGAGAGAAAGGTGTAAACTTTTTCTCTCAGAACTGCGCGAAAACTTGTATTCCGGCTCACAACAACGGGATACATCGTTTTACATCGAAACTAGCAAAATTCACGAGCATCGATTTTACAAGTCGTCGAAGAGTAGACGAGAGAAAGGTGTAAACTTTTTCTCTCAGAACTGCGCGAAAACTTGTATTCCGGCTCAAAACAACGGGATACATCGTTTTAGAACGAAACTAGCAAGATTCACGAGCATCAATTTTACAAGTCGTCGAAGAGTAGCCGAGATAAAGGTGTAAACTTTTTCTCTCAGAACTGCGCGAAAACTTGTATTCCGGCTCAGAACAACGGGATACATTGATTTAGATCGAAACTAGCAAGATTCACGAGCATCGATTTTACAAGTCGTCGAAGAGTAGACGAGAGAAAGGTGTAAACTTTTTCTCTCAGAACTGCGCGAAAACTTGTATTCTGGCTCACAACAACGGGATACATCGTTTTACATCGAAACTAGCAAAATTCACGAGCATCGATTTTACAAGTCGTCGAAGAGTAGACGAGAGAAAGGTGTAAACTTTTTCTCTCAGAACTGCGCGAAAACTTGTATTCCGGCTCAAAACAACGGGATACATCGTTTTAGAACGAAACTAGCAAGATTCACGAGCATCAATTTTACAAGTCGTCGAAGAGTAGCCGAGATAAAGGTGTAAACTTTTTCTCTCAGAACTGCGCGAAAACTTGTATTCCGGCTCAAAACAACGGGATACATCGTTTTAGATCGAAACTAGCAAGATTCTCGAGCATCGATTTTACAGTAAAGTCGTCGAAGAGTAGACGAGAGAAAGCTGGAAACTTTTTTCTCTCAGAACTGCGCGAAAACTTGTATTCCGGCTCAGAACAACGGGATACATTGATTTAGATCGAAACTAGCAAGATTCACGAGCATCGATTTTACAAGTCGCCGAAGAGTAGACGAGAGAAAGGTGTAAACTTTTTCTCTCAGAACTGCCCGAAAACTTGTATTCCGGCTCAAAACAACGAGATACATCGTTTTAGATCGAAACTAGCAAGATTCAGGAGCATCGATTTTACAAGTCGTCGAAGACTAAACGAGGGAGAGCTGAAAACTTTTTATCTCAGAACTGCGCGAAAACTTTTAATCCGGCTCAAAACAACGGGATACATTGTTTTAGATCGAAACTAGCGAAATTCACGAGCATCGATTTTAAAATTCGTCGAAGAGTAGACGAGAGAAAGGTGGAGACTTTTTCTCTCAGAACTGCCCGAAAACTTGTATTCCGGCTCAAAACAACGAGATACATCGTTTTAGATCGAAACTAGCAAGATTCAGGAGCATCGATATTACAAGTCGTCGAAGTGTAGACGAGAGAAAGGTGGAAACTTTTTTCTCTCAGAACTGCGCGAAAACTTGTATTCCGGCTCAGAACAACGGGATACATTGATTTAGATCGAAACTAGCAAGATTCACGAGCATCGATTTTACAAGTCGTCGAAGAGTAGACGAGAGAAAGGTGTAAACTTTTTCTCTCAGAACTGCGCGAAAACTTGTATTCCGGCTCACAACAACGGGATACATCGTTTTACATCGAAACTAGCAAAATTCACGAGCATCGATTTTACAAGTCGTCGAAGAGTAGACGAGAGAAAGGTGTAAACTTTTTCTCTCAGAACTGCGCGAAAACTTGTATTCCGGCTCAAAACAACGGGATACATCGTTTTAGAACGAAACTAGCAAGATTCACGAGCATCAATTTTACAAGTCGTCGAAGAGTAGCCGAGATAAAGGTGTAAACTTTTTCTCTCAGAACTGCGCGAAAACTTGTATTCCGGCTCAGAACAACGGGATACATTGATTTAGATCGAAACTAGCAAGATTCACGAGCATCGATTTTACAAGTCGTCGAAGAGTAGACGAGAGAAAGGTGTAAACTTTTTCTCTCAGAACTGCGCGAAAACTTGTATTCTGGCTCACAACAACGGGATACATCGTTTTACATCGAAACTAGCAAAATTCACGAGCATCGATTTTACAAGTCGTCGAAGAGTAGACGAGAGAAAGGTGTAAACTTTTTCTCTCAGAACTGCGCGAAAACTTGTATTCCGGCTCAAAACAACGGGATACATCGTTTTAGAACGAAACTAGCAAGATTCACGAGCATCAATTTTACAAGTCGTCGAAGAGTAGCCGAGATAAAGGTGTAAACTTTTTCTCTCAGAACTGCGCGAAAACTTGTATTCCGGCTCAAAACAACGGGATACATCGTTTTAGATCGAAACTAGCAAGATTCTCGAGCATCGATTTTACAGTAAAGTCGTCGAAGAGTAGACGAGAGAAAGCTGGAAACTTTTTTCTCTCAGAACTGCGCGAAAACTTGTATTCCGGCTCAGAACAACGGGATACATTGATTTAGATCGAAACTAGCAAGATTCACGAGCATCGATTTTACAAGTCGCCGAAGAGTAGACGAGAGAAAGGTGTAAACTTTTTCTCTCAGAACTGCCCGAAAACTTGTATTCCGGCTCAAAACAACGAGATACATCGTTTTAGATCGAAACTAGCAAGATTCAGGAGCATCGATTTTACAAGTCGTCGAAGACTAAACGAGGGAGAGCTGAAAACTTTTTATCTCAGAACTGCGCGAAAACTTTTAATCCGGCTCAAAACAACGGGATACATTGTTTTAGATCGAAACTAGCGAAATTCACGAGCATCGATTTTAAAATTCGTCGAAGAGTAGACGAGAGAAAGGTGGAGACTTTTTCTCTCAGAACTGCGCGAAAACTTGTATTCCGTCAGAACAACGGGATACATTGATTTAGATCGAAACTAGCAAGATTCACGAGCATCGATTTTACAAGTCGTCGAAGAGTAGACGAGAGAAAGGTGTAAACTTTTTCTCTCAGAACTGCGCGAAAACTTGTATTCCGGCTCACAACAACGGGATACATCGTTTTACATCGAAACTAGCAAAATTCACGAGCATCGATTTTACAAGTCGTCGAAGAGTAGACGAGAGAAAGGTGTAAACTTTTTCTCTCAGAACTGCGCGAAAACTTGTATTCCGGCTCAAAACAACGGATACATCGTTTTAGAACGAAACTAGCAAGATTCACGAGCATCAATTTTACAAGTCGTCGAAGAGTAGCCGAGATAAAGGTGTAAACTTTTTCTCTCAGAACTGCGCGAAAACTTGTATTCCGGCTCAAAACAACGGGATACATCGTTTTAGATCGAAACTAGCAAGATTCACGAGCATCGATTTTACAGTAAAGTCGTCGAAGAGTAGACGAGAGAAAGGTGTAAACTTTTTCTCTCAGAACTGCGCGAAAACTTGTATTCCGGCTCAAAACAACGGGATACATCGTTTTAGAACGAAACTAGCAAGATTCACGAGCATCAATTTTACAAGTCGTCGAAGAGTAGCCGAGATAAAGGTGTAAACTTTTTCTCTCAGAACTGCGCGAAAACTTGTATTCCGGCTCAAAACAACGGGATACATCGTTTTACATCGAAACTAGCAAAATTCACGAGCATCAATTTTACAAGTCGTCGAGGAGTAGACGAGAGAAAGGTGTAAACTTTTTCTCTCAGAACTGTGCGAAAACTTGTATTCCGGCTCAAAACAACGGGATACATCGTTTTAGAACGAAACTAGCAAGATTCACGAGCATCGATTTTACAAGTCGTCGAAGAGTAGACGAGAGAAAGCTGGAAACTTTTTCTCTCAGAACTGCGCGAAAACTTGTATTCCGGCTCAAAACAACGGGATACATCGATTTAGATTGAAACTAGCAAGATTCACGAGTATCGATTTTACAAGTCGTCGAAGAGTAGACGAGAGAGCTGAAAACTTTTTATCTCAGAACTGCGCGAAAACTTTTAATCCGGCTCAAAACAACGGAATACATCGTTTTAGATCAAAACTAGCAAGATTCCCGAGCATCGATTTTACAAGTCGTCGAAGAGTAGAGGAGAGAAAGGTGGAAACTTTTTCTCTCAGAACTGCGCGAAAACTTGTATTCCGGCTCAAAACAACGGAATACATCGTTTTAGATCGAAACTAGCAAGATTCAGGAGCATCGATTTTACAAGTCGTCGAAGAGTAGACGAGAGAAAGGTGGAAACTTTTTCTCTCAGACCTGCGCGAATACTTGCATTCCGGCTCAAAACAACGAGATACATCGTTTTAGAACGAAACTAGCAAGATTCTCGAGCATCGATTTTACAAGTCGTCGAAGAGTAGACGAGAGAGAGCTGAAAACTTTTTATCTCAGAACTGCGCGAAAACTTGTATTCCGGCTCAGAAAAACGGGATACATTGTTTTAGATCGAAACTAGCAAGATTCACGAGCATCGATTTTACAAGTCGTCGAAGAGTAGACGAGAGAAAGGTGTAAACTTTTTCTCTCAGAACTGCGCGAAAACTTGTATTCCGGCTCAAAACAACGGGATAAATCGTTTTAGATTGAAACTAGCAAGATTCACGAGCATCAATTTTACAAGTCGTCCAAGAGTAAGTAGACCAGAGAAAGGCGTAAACTTTTTCTCTCTGAACTGCCCGAAAACTTGTATTCCGGCTCAAAACAACGAGATACATCGTTTTAGATCGAAACTAGCAAGATTCAGGAGCATCGATTTTACAAGTTGTCGAAGAGTAAACGAGGGAGAGCTGAAAATGTTTTATCTCAGAACTGCGCGAAAACTTTTAATCCGGCTCAAAACAACGGGATACATTGTTTTAGATCGAAACTAGCGAAATTCACGAGCATCGATTTTAAAAGTCGTCGAAGAGTAGACGAGAGAAAGGTGGAGACTTTTTCTCTCAGAACTGCCCGAAAACTTGTATTCCGGCTCAAAACAACGAGATACATCGTTTTAGATCGAAACTAGCAAGATTCAGGAGCATCGATATTACAAGTCGTCGAAGTGTAGACGAGAGAAAGGTGGAAACTTTTTTCTCTCAGAACTGCGCGAAAACTTGTATTCCGGCTCAGAACAACGGGATACATTGATTTAGATCGAAACTAGCAAGATTCACGAGCATCGATTTTACAAGTCGTCGAAGAGTAGACGAGAGAAAGGTGTAAACTTTTTCTCTCAGAACTGCGCGAAAACTTGTATTCCGGCTCAAAACAACGAGATACATCGTTTTAGATCGAAACTAGCAAGATTCAGGAGCATCGATTTTACAAGTCGTCGAAGTGTAGACGAGAGAAAGGTGGAAACTTTTTTCTCTCAGAACTGCGCGAAAACTTGTATTCCGGCTCAGAACAACGGGATACATTGATTTAGATCGAAACTAGCAAGATTGACGAGCATCGATTTTACAAGTCGTCGAAGAGTAGACGAGAGAAAGGTGTAAACTTTTTCTCTCAGAACTGCGCGAAAACTTGTATTCCGGCTCACAACAACGGGATACATCGTTTTACATCGAACTAGCAAAATTCACGAGCATCGATTTTACAAGTCGTCGAAGAGTAGACGAGAGAAAGGTGTAAACTTTTTCTCTCAGAACTGCGCGAAAACTTGTATTCCGGCTCAAAACAACGGGATACATCGTTTTAGAACGAAACTAGCAAGATTCACGAGCATCAATTTTACAAGTCGTCGAAGAGTAGCCGAGATAAAGGTGTAAACTTTTTCTCTCAGAACTGCGCGAAAACTTGTATTCCGGCTCAGAACAACGGGATACATTGATTTAGATCGAAACTAGCAAGATTCACGAGCATCGATTTTACAAGTCGTCGAAGAGTAGACGAGAGAAAGGTGTAAACTTTTTCTCTCAGAACTGCGCGAAAACTTGTATTCTGGCTCACAACAACGGGATACATCGTTTTACATCGAAACTAGCAAAATTCACGAGCATCGATTTTACAAGTCGTCGAAGAGTAGACGAGAGAAAGGTGTAAACTTTTTCTCTCAGAACTGCGCGAAAACTTGTATTCCGGCTCAAAACAACGGGATACATCGTTTTAGAACGAAACTAGCAAGATTCACGAGCATCAATTTTACAAGTCGTCGAAGAGTAGCCGAGATAAAGGTGTAAACTTTTTCTCTCAGAACTGCGCGAAAACTTGTATTCCGGCTCAAAACAACGGGATACATCGTTTTAGATCGAAACTAGCAAGATTCTCGAGCATCGATTTTACAGTAAAGTCGTCGAAGAGTAGACGAGAGAAAGCTGGAAACTTTTTTCTCTCAGAACTGCGCGAAAACTTGTATTCCGGCTCAGAACAACGGTGGATACATGATTTAGATCGAAACTAGCAAGATTCACGAGCATCGATTTTACAAGTCGCCGAAGAGTAGACGAGAGAAAGGTGTAAACTTTTTCTCTCAGAACTGCCCGAAAACTTGTATTCCGGCTCAAAACAACGAGATACATCGTTTTAGATCGAAACTAGCAAGATTCAGGAGCATCGATTTTACAAGTCGTCGAAGACTAAACGAGGGAGAGCTGAAAACTTTTTATCTCAGAACTGCGCGAAAACTTTTAATCCGGCTCAAAACAACGGGATACATTGTTTTAGATCGAAACTAGCGAAATTCACGAGCATCGATTTTAAAATTCGTCGAAGAGTAGACGAGAGAAAGGTGGAGACTTTTTCTCTCAGAACTGCCCGAAAACTTGTATTCCGGCTCAAAACAACGAGATACATCGTTTTAGATCGAAACTAGCAAGATTCAGGAGCATCGATATTACAAGTCGTCGAAGTGTAGACGAGAGAAAGGTGGAAACTTTTTTCTCTCAGAACTGCGCGAAAACTTGTATTCCGGCTCAGAACAACGGGATACATTGATTTAGATCGAAACTAGCAAGATTCACGAGCATCGATTTTACAAGTCGTCGAAGAGTAGACGAGAGAAAGGTGTAAACTTTTTCTCTCAGAACTGCGCGAAAACTTGTATTCCGGCTCACAACAACGGGATACATCGTTTTACATCGAAACTAGCAAAATTCACGAGCATCGATTTTACAAGTCGTCGAAGAGTAGACGAGAGAAAGGTGTAAACTTTTTCTCTCAGAACTGCGCGAAAACTTGTATTCCGGCTCAAAACAACGGGATACATCGTTTTAGAACGAAACTAGCAAGATTCACGAGCATCAATTTTACAAGTCGTCGAAGAGTAGCCGAGATAAAGGTGTAAACTTTTTCTCTCAGAACTGCGCGAAAACTTGTATTCCGGCTCAGAACAACGGGATACATTGATTTAGATCGAAACTAGCAAGATTCACGAGCATCGATTTTACAAGTCGTCGAAGAGTAGACGAGAGAAAGGTGTAAACTTTTTCTCTCAGAACTGCGCGAAAACTTGTATTCTGGCTCACAACAACGGGATACATCGTTTTACATCGAAACTAGCAAAATTCACGAGCATCGATTTTACAAGTCGTCGAAGAGTAGACGAGAGAAAGGTGTAAACTTTTTCTCTCAGAACTGCGCGAAAACTTGTATTCCGGCTCAAAACAACGGGATACATCGTTTTAGAACGAAACTAGCAAGATTCACGAGCATCAATTTTACAAGTCGTCGAAGAGTAGCCGAGATAAAGGTGTAAACTTTTTCTCTCAGAACTGCGCGAAAACTTGTATTCCGGCTCAAAACAACGGGATACATCGTTTTAGATCGAAACTAGCAAGATTCTCGAGCATCGATTTTACAGTAAAGTCGTCGAAGAGTAGACGAGAGAAAGCTGGAAACTTTTTTCTCTCAGAACTGCGCGAAAACTTGTATTCCGGCTCAGAACAACGGGATACATTGATTTAGATCGAAACTAGCAAGATTCACGAGCATCGATTTTACAAGTCGCCGAAGAGTAGACGAGAGAAAGGTGTAAACTTTTTCTCTCAGAACTGCCCGAAAACTTGTATTCCGGCTCAAAACAACGAGATACATCGTTTTAGATCGAAACTAGCAAGATTCAGGAGCATCGATTTTACAAGTCGTCGAAGACTAAACGAGGGAGAGCTGAAAACTTTTTATCTCAGAACTGCGCGAAAACTTTTAATCCGGCTCAAAACAACGGGATACATTGTTTTAGATCGAAACTAGCGAAATTCACGAGCATCGATTTTAAAATTCGTCGAAGAGTAGACGAGAGAAAGGTGGAGACTTTTTCTCTCAGAACTGCGCGAAAACTTGTATTCCGGCTCAGAACAACGGGATACATTGATTTAGATCGAAACTAGCAAGATTCACGAGCATCGATTTTACAAGTCGTCGAAGAGTAGACGAGAGAAAGGTGTAAACTTTTTCTCTCAGAACTGCGCGAAAACTTGTATTCCGGCTCACAACAACGGGATACATCGTTTTACATCGAAACTAGCAAAATTCACGAGCATCGATTTTACAAGTCGTCGAAGAGTAGACGAGAGAAAGGTGTAAACTTTTTCTCTCAGAACTGCGCGAAAACTTGTATTCCGGCTCAAAACAACGGGATACATCGTTTTAGAACGAAACTAGCAAGATTCACGAGCATCAATTTTACAAGTCGTCGAAGAGTAGCCGAGATAAAGGTGTAAACTTTTTCTCTCAGAACTGCGCGAAAACTTGTATTCCGGCTCAAAACAACGGGATACATCGTTTTAGATCGAAACTAGCAAGATTCTCGAGCATCGATTTTACAGTAAAGTCGTCGAAGAGTAGACGAGAGAAAGCTGGAAACTTTTTTCTCTCAGAACTGCGCGAAAACTTGTATTCCGGCTCAGAACAACGGGATACTTTGATTTAGATCGAAACTAGCAAGATTCACGAGCATCGATTTTACAAGTCGTCGAAGAGTAGACGAGAGAAAGGTGTAAACTTTTTCTCTCAGAACTGCGCGAAAACTTGTATTCCGGCTCACAACAACGGGATACATCGTTTTACATCGAAACTAGCAAAATTCACGAGCATCAATTTTACAAGTCGTCGAGGAGTAGACGAGAGAAAGGTGTAAACTTTTTCTCTCAGAACTGTGCGAAAACTTGTATTCCGGCTCAAAACAACGGGATACATCGTTTTAGAACGAAACTAGCAAGATTCACGAGCATCGATTTTACAAGTCGTCGAAGAGTAGACGAGAGAAAGCTGGAAACTTTTTCTCTCAGAACTGCGCGAAAACTTGTATTCCGGCTCAAAACAACGGGATACATCGATTTAGATTGAAACTAGCAAGATTCACGAGTATCGATTTTACAAGTCGTCGAAGAGTAGACGAGAGAGCTGAAAACTTTTTATCTCAGAACTGCGCGAAAACTTTTAATCCGGCTCAAAACAACGGAATACATCGTTTTAGATCAAAACTAGCAAGATTCCCGAGCATCGATTTTACAAGTCGTCGAAGAGTAGAGGAGAGAAAGGTGGAAACTTTTTCTCTCAGAACTGCGCGAAAACTTGTATTCCGGCTCAAAACAACGGAATACATCGTTTTAGATCGAAACTAGCAAGATTCAGGAGCATCGATTTTACAAGTCGTCGAAGAGTAGACGAGAGAAAGGTGGAAACTTTTTCTCTCAGACCTGCGCGAATACTTGCATTCCGGCTCAAAACAACGAGATACATCGTTTTAGAACGAAACTAGCAAGATTCTCGAGCATCGATTTTACAAGTCGTCGAAGAGTAGACGAGAGAGAGCTGAAAACTTTTTATCTCAGAACTGCGCGAAAACTTGTATTCCGGCTCAGAAAAACGGGATACATTGTTTTAGATCGAAACTAGCAAGATTCACGAGCATCAATTTTACAAGTCGTCGAAGAGTAGACGAGAGAGAGTTGAAAACTTTCTCTCAGAACTGCGCGAAAACTTGTATTCCGGCTCAGAACAACGGGATACATTGTTTTAGATCGATACTAGCAAGATTCACGAGCATCGATTTTACAAGTCGTCGAAGAGTAGACGAGAGAAAGGTGTAAACTTTTTCTCTCAGAACTGCGCGAAAACTTGTATTCCGGCTCAAAACAACGGGATAAATCGTTTTAGATTGAAACTAGCAAGATTCACGAGCATCAATTTTACAAGTCGTCCAAGAGTAAGTAGACCAGAGAAAGGCGTAAACTTTTTCTCTCTGAACTGCCCGAAAACTTGTATTCCGGCTCAAAACAACGAGATACATCGTTTTAGATCGAAACTAGCAAGATTCAGGAGCATCGATTTTACAAGTTGTCGAAGAGTAAACGAGGGAGAGCTGAAAATGTTTTATCTCAGAACTGCGCGAAAACTTTTAATCCGGCTCAAAACAACGGGATACATTGTTTTAGATCGAAACTAGCGAAATTCACGAGCATCGATTTTAAAAGTCGTCGAAGAGTAGACGAGAGAAAGGTGGAGACTTTTTCTCTCAGAACTGCCCGAAAACTTGTATTCCGGCTCAAAATAACGAGATACATCGTTTTAGATCGAAACTAGCAAGATTCAGGAGCATCGATTTTACAAGTCGTCGAAGTGTAGACGAGAGAAAGGTGGAAACTTTTTTCTCTCAGAACTGCGCGAAAACTTGTATTCCGGCTCAGAACAACGGGATACATTGATTTAGATCGAAACTAGCAAGATTCACGAGCATCGATTTTACAAGTCGTCGAAGAGTAGACGAGAGAAAGGTGTAAACTTTTTCTCTCAGAACTGGACGAAAACTTGTATTCCGGCTCAAAACAACGGGATACATCATTTTAGATCGAAACTAGCAAGATTCAGGAGCATCGATTTTACAAGTCGTCGAAGTGTAGACGAGAGGAAGGTGGAAACTTTTTTCTCTCAGAACTGCGCGAAAACTTGTATTCCGGCTCAGAACAACGGGATACATTGATTTAGATCGAAACTAGCAAGATTCACGAGCATCAATTTTACAAGTCGTCGAAGAGTAGACGAGAGAAAGGTGTAAACTTTTTCTCTCAGAACTGCGCGAAAACTTGTATTCCGGCTCACAACAACGGGATACATCGTTTTACATCGAAACTAGCAAAATTCACGAGCATCGATTTTACAAGTCGTCGAAGAGTAGACGAGAGAAAGGTGTAAACTTTTTCTCTCAGAACTGCGCGAAAACTTGTATTCCGGCTCAAAACAACGGGATACATCGTTTTAGAACGAAACTAGCAAGATTCACGAGCATTAATTTTACAAGTCGTAGAAGAGTAGCCGAGATAAAGGTGTAAACTTTTTCTCTCAGAACTGCGCGAAAACTTGTATTCCGGCTCAAAACAACGGGATACATCGTTTTAGATCGAAACTGGCAAGATTCTCGAGCATCGATTTTACAGTAAAGTCGTCGAAGAGTAGACGAGAGAAAGCTGGAAACTTTTTCTCTCAGAATTGCGCGAAAACTAGTATTCCGGCTCAAAACAACGGGATACATCGATTTAGATCGAAACTAGCAAGATTCACGAGCATCGATTTTACAAGTAGTCGAAGAGTAGACGAGAGAGAGCTCAAAACTTTTTATCTCAGAACTGCGCGAAAACTTTTAATCCGGCTCAAAACAACGGGATACATCATTTTAGATCAAAACTAGCAAGATTCCCGAGCATCGATTTTACAAGTCGTCGAAGAGTAGACGGGAGAAAGGTGGAAACTTTTTCTCTCAGAACTGCGCGAAAACTTGTATTCCGGCTCAAAACAACGGGATACATCGTTTTAGATCGAAACTAGCTAGATTCACGAGCCTCGATTTTACAAGTCGTCGAAGAGTAGACGAGAGAAAGTTGAAAACTTTTTCTCTCAGAACTGCGCGAAAACTTGCATTCCGGCTCAGAACAACGGGATACATCGTTTTAGATCAAAACTAGCAAGATTCTCGAGCATCGATTTAACAAGTCGTCGAAGAGTAGACGAGAGAAAGGTGGAAACTTTTTCTCTCAGACCTGCGCGAATACTTGCATTCCGGCTCAAAACAACGAGATACATCGTTTTAG